>NW_004797483.1:986727-988901 GCF_000002075.1 Aplysia californica | reverse complement strand
GTGTGTGTGTGTGTGTGTGTGTGTGTGTGTGTGTTACGACCCTGCACCCTGAAGAAGAGTGATTCTTGCCAGGGCTAGTACCGCCTTCTGCATGTAACAAAACGAACATCCCCTCATGACGTCCTCTCTGAAAAACTGACGTTTGTTCTCGATGTTGTTGCTTGTGTTGGTGTTGTTGCTTGTGTTGATGTTGTCGTTGGTGTTGATGTTGTTGCGGGTGTTGATGGTGTCATTGGTGTTGATGTTGTCGTTGGTGTTGATGTTGTTGCGGGTGTTGGTGCTGTTGCTTGTGTTGATGTTGTTGCGGGTGTTGATGGTGTCATTGGTGTTGATGTTGTCATTGTTCTTGATGTTGTTGCTTGTGTTGGTGTTGTTGTGGGTGTTGATGTTGTTGTGGGTGTTGGTGTTGTTGCTTGTGTTGATGTTGTCATTGCTCTTGATGTTGTTGCTTGTGTTGGTGGTGTTGCTTGTGTTGATGTTGTTGTGGGTGTTGGTGATGTTGTCTTTGGTGTTGATGTTGTTGCGGATGTTGGTGGTGTCATTGGGGTTGATGTTGTTGCGGGTGTTGGTGGTGTGGTTAATTCAGAGAGGAAGTATACCTTGCAATGTCAGTGTCATGAAGTGTTGTTAGCAGACTTTCTTTGACTGTTGCATCATCCCAAAGTGATGAGTTTGATCTAGATTAGTTACAAATTAATGGTCCATTACTTTAGTGGATGGGTATTAAGCCTACTTGCTAACATGTATTGCGCTCAATTTACGTTGCAAAATTTTGAATTTCTAAAGGACAATTTTGATTGGAAGTGTGTTGTGTGGAGTGTCATATTGATTGCCAAACATGAATTCGATTTTTTTATGATCATGATTAGTAGTGATGTAGAAAATCACTACCTTCGGATAATGTTACCACTGAATTGTTGGCTTTTCTTTACACTTTATGTTTCTTTCCTCAGTGCTGGCATTGGACGAACGGGATGCTTTATAGCTATCAGCATTGGTATCCGACAGTTGCGAGAGGAGCATTCAGTGGATGCTCTGGGCATAGTGTGCTCCATGAGAATAGACAGGTTGGTACTGTCAACTATTATTGGCCTTCACAGGCTGTGCAGTGATAATATGATAATACATGTATTAGAAAATAATAATAATAATAAATAGCATTTGTATAGCGCATGTCCCCGCTCAACAGCAGGCTCTATGCGCTTTACACTATATTATTACCCCAGCAGACCATAGAACACTTCGAAACATTCTCAGCTTCCCGGGAAGCATACAGTGCAAGCAGCTGATTAAACGCTCAAACACTAACAAACTGACAAGATCTTTCGCTGTCTATAGCCAGGTACCCATTCCCACCTGGGTGAAGTGAGGAAAATTCGTGTAAAGTGCCTTTCCCAAGGACACAACGTCGGGCCCCTGACGGGATTCGAACCCACGACCTTACGGTTGCGAGTCCGAGATGAATGCTTTTTTGTTCACAAGTGTGGTTGAGAATATGACTCCACAATCAGTGAAAAGAATCGTTCTCATCTAAATCTGTAGCAAAGAAAAACAAAACAAAGACATGCAAGTTGGGTTACTGATAAAAATTATCAGTAGAATACTCTTTGTTCTTACTGTGCTTAAGAATACAGTATAACACTGATAGCTGGAATTCATCGGGACCAGCCTCGATTGTTTAAGGGATATCTTACAAAGATAAAGAAGAAAGGAAAAAACAGGATGCAGGCACGGTTTGACAGATCGTCTGATTTTGATTCTTCTATGTTCGATCTATCCGTGTTATATTGCATGTGATTGTCAGACAAATAGATTAATTATATATATATAATTTATGGACATTAATTTTGATTTAACACGTTTAATATCAGCAGCATTTTCTACATTGTATTACAAATCATTCACTCTTCGAGCGAAGTGACTGACGTCAGAGGAGAAATAGTTTATCTTTTTGCCTGTCATTAAAGGACAGGAGTATAATTCACTCGGGTGTGGGGGTGGGGGGGTTAAATAAAAAGTGGTCTCTGTGTTCTTTTTTTTTAGAACATCACTATAGCGGCACCCGCTACAGCGGGACCTTATCGGAAACCCCTTTTTTGGGTCTATGTAAAGTCAGTTACCTGTGCTTGGATTTAGCGGGGCAAGGAAAGGGCCGAACTCGGATACAGCCGGAG
>NW_004797483.1:973960-986623 GCF_000002075.1 Aplysia californica | reverse complement strand
CAGTGGTGCGGCGTTGTGATTGGCCAGTCCAGTGATGAATTATGTGGGGCAGGCGGCAGAGAGAGATGGAGTGGAGAGACGCATTTCGTGAGCCACCCCAAAGCCAAAAGTGATGCGCCATAGCTTAGACACTCTGTATGAGAGCATATAGGCCATAGCCCTAGGCCTAGGCTAGGCCAAAAAGTAAAAGAAGTGGAGAGCGTGTAGTTTGGGATTCCTGATTCATTGAGTTGCGGTCGTTGATGCTCTTAGGCATACGCACACACCCACTTCACAAGTTTTACAGTAGGCCTGACGGTTCGATAGACAGCACAAGCAACAAGACCGAGGAGAAGATGGCTTCCAACAAAGACAAAAGGAAATGCCTCTCACTCGAATTAAAGGCCGAGATAACCAACGAGTTGACATAATTGACAAGAAAAGGAAGACTGATCTAAAGTGCAAATTTTATTGATATGAAAGGGAGGTAGTCATGTGGAATTTTAGAAATCTTTCAGTAATTTCCCCTTTGCATTTCTATAATGGGAACTCGCCTAGAGCGGGATTTTTCTTCTGGAATCAAAAGTCCCGCTATAACTGTGTTCTACTGTACATGTATCTCAAAGCCCTGATTGGCCCCAACAGACATGGTCAAAACAGCCTACCTTCTTAAATATGTATTAGTTTTAGTAGGGTTTTACGGCGCTCGCAACTGCATAAGGGGTGGGATGTCAGCAGAGAAGTCCAAATGCGGACTCAGGCTTACTTTGCTGACATCTCTAGCTTCAACAGCACAAAGTCTGTTTCGACTGTCAAGGCACCCCGGAAATAGCAGTTCACAAGAGAGTGACAAACATACAAAAGAAGTAGAGGAAAAAATGACGAAAGTAAGGATGAGGAAAGAAAAAGCAGCATGTGCAGTTCCCCTTATGTTGTTCCGGCACAGTATGAGCATGACATTGATAAATCAGCCCATTTACATTGCATAAGAACATGTTATACGTTAATATCCCCCCTTTGGGAATGGCCTAAAGACACTAAACAATATGAATTAGGTGAATGAGGATGAGAATGTGGAAACATTTAGTTTAGGTCTAAATGTACCATCTCATGGAGAAGGAAAGTAATCAGAACACACCGATGTGGAATCCAGTGAGAACCAAAGAGAGTTAATCTAAAAACAGCAGTAAACTGAGAGAAAACGGAATCCCCAATCGAATTTTTCCTTGCTTTTTCAGCAATCTCTCTAAAGCAAAAACACAGCTAAACTGAAGAAAATCTGGTTGTCCCATAGATTTAAGTTTAAACGGACTCCACTGTATATAAATAGGCCTATATATATATATATATATATATATATATATATATTATACAGTCAAACCTGTGTAAAACGGCTACTCGTTGTCAAGGAGAAAAATGGCCATATAAGTACATTTATTGTATAACACAGGTGTTCATATAAAGCAGGACTGGTCAAAATGAAGAAAACAAATAATGTTCTCATTCTGAGGTCCAAATCGAGGTTGGTCTCTGACTTCAGACTGACATAAGGCTAATTCAAAAAGGTTTTTGTATTCTCTGGAGAAAAAAAAGGGGGAATGTGGCGTAAAAAGTGTTTTTGGGGTTGTTTTGTTGGTTTGCTTTTCGGTAAGCGTTCTTTTTGTTGCTGGTTTTTTGCAAGGGTAAGCTAAACGAAACATTATTATGTAAATAAGGCGATGAAGACCTAGTGCCATCGTAAAACAAACGCACGGGTCGCCACCACTCGGAGAACGAGCGGTGCTTCTGTCGCAAGTTCACGTCAACGTCCATTTTTACTTTGTTAGAGATTAGGAAAACAAAACAGGACCTGTCACATCACACGCGATTTGTACATGAGTTGTGGGTGGGGCTTATAGTTTATGATGAATCACACGCTTCCCTCACCAGCAGTTGAAAATTTATTGTTAGGCATACCCTTTGGTCAACTTGGGTAAACATTCACTGGGGGACTTACAATAACGACAGGTTAATGAATTATGACAGCCCGTCCACAGCATGAGGGGACGATTCAAAATTTATGACAAAGCGTTGAGCAATGAGTGAGCACGCCTGGCCGCCTGAGGCAGGTAGATTTGACAGTGGGTTAATAAGATAAGGTTGTCGCGGCTGCATTGGACAGGTGACCGTTTTACACAGTTACATTATACAGAAAAAACGCAAGGTGACTGTTTTTACAGGTGGCCGTATTAAACAGGTGGCCGTCATGGCAGGTTCGTCTGTATGTCTATGTTTTATATATATATATATATATATATATATATATATATATTATAATGTGTGTGTGTCACGACGTGGTGGAATCAGACACTCATCAATTTTTGGGCATGTGGAGTTATTGGTATCATCCTAAAGCTTATTCATTTGCCTTTCTTTCTATGAAAAAAAATACCCATCTGTCTTGAATTGAAGTTGAGATACTTGCGATTGAAGGAGGTGAGAGTAGCCTGCCTCTTACTTTTACTTTGAAATCGTTAAATTTTGATGAGCGCCTGATTTCACCACGATGCCTCACATATAATATACCTTTGTCATGAAGGGCCTGGAGCAGTCATGCATCTCTGCACAAGGGAAGTGTTACTTTTTATTGTTGCAAAAACACATTGCATTCTGTTTTTCTCGCCAGGGGTGGGATGATCCAAACACACGAGCAGTACGACTTTGTTCACCAGGCTCTGGCAGCCTACGAGAGGGAACTCGGAGAACCGTCAGTGCAGTCAATCACAGCACTCACCACAGAGAGCGTTACTACTCCGTAGCCCTCCACATGTCAACTTCTCAAAAACAATCGCTGAAAGTGCAGCTGCTTAATTGAACTTAGCTCATTCCCTGAAGTTGTGAGATTTTTTTATACCTCTAAAGCTTGTACAAAAATACATAGATTATTTCTTTACTGTTTTTCAAATTGAAGTTCTGAGACTTTTAGTTTGATTTATGGACAGCCCTGCAAGAATTGATGAGACTGCTGTTCTGTGATACACAAAGGAAGTATTTCATAAAACTTTTATGCCATCAATTTGGTACCGGTATCTGTCGGGGGTTTTTTCTTTCAGTTTTCTTTCCTGGGGGACCAGAAGGGAAAAGTTGGTCTGAGAAAGTTAATCCACATCTTCTACTTATATGGACTTTAAGCAATAGCAATGTACAAGCAGGAAAATGACAGCTTATGTCTGCTTTAAGAACCAGAGATATCTCTTTTATTTATTTGAAGTACTAGAAGGAAAACTAAATTTATGTAACAATTGAGCCTTGAAAATGGTAGACATCCTTGATTTGTTGTTGTGATTGTCATCACATAAACATTTTGTTCATATAGGGAGAGAGAGAGAGGGGGGGGTTCCAGAGGCCCACCGGTGGGATCGAGGGTCACTTGTCCTGTCGGCAAGTAGTGGTCAAAACTTCTCACCTCTCAAAAGCTATCCTAGCCTCTCCAATAATGGCATACGTCAGTTCTACTTATCCATAGCCACAGTTACGCCACAGTTACGCCACAGTTACGCCACAGTTACGCCACAGTACTTGCATTTAATAGGACCACTGTTTGACGCATTAAAAACAGAAACGATTTGACATCTCCTTTGTTTCCCACTCATCAGTGTAATAAGCACGTTCAGCCAATGTCACTCATATCGTGCATATAGCTACAATTCAAGGAACTTTCTTCTCTTCTGACCGTAGAATCAAGGTCGCAGCCATTCGTCCAGCTAATGTTACCGTTCTAGTCTCTGACCACCCTGATTATCTCCACGCGTCAGGGCTCACACGGATGGGGTAACATCTACCCTCAAGTCGCACCCCTGCTCCCTAACCTTACCTTGGTGTAAAGCTTAGAAGTTAGAAACAATGGATCCAAATCTGATAGTTTTGTTTCAAATCAAAACTGAGTGAGCAAAACATAAAAGATTTTCTGTCTGAGACAGGTAAAAACCATCCAAAGGAAAGGAATTTCTTTTTCTGCTTCCGCGTTTGACCGATTTCCATCTTGTAGAAGTAATTATAAAGGAATTTATCAAGGGGGGAGCAGGGAGATTTCGTAATGACAGGTTTCCATCTTACACTGGTTTCTGTTTTAGCAGGTTGACTGTACTATAATTATATATATATATATATATATATATATATATATATATATATATATATATATATATATATATATATAATATAATATATATATTTAGAGAGAGAGAGAGAGAGAGAGAGAGAGAAAGAGAGTTATAATTAAGTATTTTGTGGTCGAAGAAAAAAAAGTAGGTCTACTGGCCGTGAAACTTGGGACTGGGTATGTTACAATGTGATATAGTTATTGATATAATGTTATGTGTAGACTCAACATTTTTACCCTTACACTATGAGATGTGCACAAAAGTAAGTGTTTTATGTCAAAGGAAAATTTGAGATGTAGGCCTAATGAAGATCTTTTTGGTCAAAACTCGTAAAATGTATTTTTTAAAATGTTGTTAGGTGGTTGATACAGTGGAAACCTGATTTAACAGGGATGGTGGAACCAGAGAAAAAGTCCTTTTGTATCAGATCCCTGTCAAATCAGAAATGCAAGGGAAGTAAGCAGTTGTGGACTAATCCAGCTGTATTTGTTCATGGGTAGTTTCCCTAGCCACAAGTACCCACGAACAGGGGTTTTGGCCATGTGGCAGGCCTGTGCATGACACATTACGCATGCATGTAGCTAGGCTTAGGCTAGATCGAAGTCTGCAGCACACGGCTGCCCTCTCTTGCTTCACCCGCTGCGTGTGCTTGCAGTGGCATGGCTTGCGTGGGCTTGCTCCATCCCTGCACTGCATCTCTCTCTCTCTCTCTCTCTCTCCCTCTCTCTCTCTCTCGCTCTCTCTCTCTCTGCCTCTATCTCTGTCTCTCTCTCTCTGTCTCTCTCTTTCTCTGTGTCTCTCACTGTCTCTCTCTCTCTCTCCTCTCTCTCTCTCTCTCTCTCTCTCTCTCTCTCTCTCTCTCTCTCTCTCTCACTCACTCACTCACTCTCTCACTCACTCTCTCACTCTCTCTTTCTCTTTCCTTACTTTTTACACATTGTTAACGAGCCTTTGTCCCTGCTATAACCGATTAGGCTCCGATGAGGCCCTGTTTTTGCCGATAAGCCGATAACTTTTAATAGAGACAAAGAGTAGGAAAAAATGGAGATTTAAAAAATCCCTGCTATTATACCGGTTTCCTGTTATTACCGGGCCTGTTATATATGGTTTCCACTGTAATTTTACCATTACAACCATTACAGATGTTCATTTCTAATGTCTTTTTGTACCTATTGAGCAGCTGTCAGGCGTTCAAAGTCAGTTAGAGGTCTTTTCTTATATTGAAGTGTCCAGAAGTGTCTGCATTACATTTACCCTGACCTGAGTAACACAGACTTTTTCCACGTACAATTCCCTTTTGAGCAGCTAATTCAGGCGTCTAATTCAGTCTTTAGTCAATTTCAGAACTTGTACTGTTGTGTATCTGCAGATGTGTGCATCATATGATGATCATAATATTAATGTATAATAATAATTATAATAATTATAATAATAATAATGATACAGCCAAACCTCTTTGTACCGTCCCCCCCCCCCCCCCACCCCCACTGTACTGCCAGCCGTGCTTACCCTCAGTTTTCGCCAGTGTACAATGCTTAAATATATAAACATAGCATTTGCGCTTAAATACTCTGCCATCCACCATATGCCAACTGTCAGAGTTGTACAGTCTGTATTAAATTAATGTGAATTTTTCCCTTTGTACGCAAGCGTATGTGCCACCAGAGGTACACACTACACACGGCGCACGGCACTCACTTTGTGCTTGCTTGATAATCTCTTTCCCACGCACGTCTCAGCAAGTTCGACCTATTCCTTGCATTTCAATTTGTCAATGATTTACTCCTAATTTTCTCTGATTATGAAAATACTACTATTTTTGGATTTTGATCTATATTTTGTTTAAAAGATGGAATGAACTTTTAAAATCACAAGGAGAAACTTTAAAGGAAATCCGCCACCTTGGCCTGTTGGCAAAATGTTTGGCATCACCAGATCTACCTGATGACCGAAAGGTCTTAGGTGAGCAGAAGACTGGACTGATGAGTATAAGTCCGTAGGATCATTGACATATATAATAACCTAGTTTCAGATTCGCTTCAGATGTTGAATTTAAATCTAGATCAGCTTGAGCTGTACATGAAGTCAGTTACTACTCTTTTTCCCCCTGCGCCTGGCAATCACACAATACAGCTCTATCATCTTGATTAGTCAAGGCTATCCACCATTTGTCTCTATCTAGTCTCTACCACTATTCAAGATGGCAATCGGTGCTATCCCGTTATACTGCTGCCAACTCTGCTGTACCGCCAACTTTATGCTCGTCCCAAAAGGTAGGCGGCACAACGGGGTTTGACTGTATAATGATAATAATAATTAATTATAATAATAACAACAACAATAAGATGAATATAAAAAGAAGATAATATGTGATAATGATAATGATAGATTTTATTTATGCAACGCATTTCCTCTCGGAAAGTGCTCTGTGCGCTTTTTAATAATACAACGTGCACTTATCAGTTCCAAGGGTGCTTATACTTGTTCCTCTTATCCCGACCCAACTCCTGTTTTCATTTGATACCACCTTTTGAAATGATGGCATGTACAAAACCTTTACTTTGGAAATGAATAAGGACTGAAAAATGTTGGTTGCTTAAACTGTTTCTCTTCCTGCAAAAGAATAATGATGTGACAAAATGTTTTGAAGGAGAAAGCATCTTGAATCAGCACACCAGACTTACTTAGTGCACTCTTTTTTATGTAGATGGACCGAATACATTCATACCACAGAATAATATTATTTTATATTCATAGATTTAGAGCCCTTTCCATCACGCAAATGTTGTTTTAGAGTCATTGAATATATTTATTGGGGGATTGCAAAGTTTAAACAAACTAGAGTGGTGATATTGTTTATTACATTTTTCCTAAAAATTGTATTATTGATTTCATGTTTTGGGTGTGTCCTATCCGCTCAGTTGTTGTTGTTTTTTTATGTACCTCTGGGTTTAAAACCTTTTCATTCTTTGCAAATCTTATCAGTGTGTTATTCATCAGGAACAGGATGATGTTATCAGTCATGAGCAATATGAAATTTCCCCCTTTTTTTTGGTATTTGTTGTGTTGGTAATCAAAGTAAGACTGAAGTTGTAGAAAATTGATTCAAAGGTATTATAATATGTTAGCCCTAAAGAGGTGGTCTTTTCCTACTTTTCATATGATTTACAGAGCTAATAACTACGAGAGGAAGGGAGATGAGGTACGGGGTGGTGAAGGAACCCTAACTGTTGACCCTGAGGAGTAAATGTTGCATCGACTTTCAAAGTTCATGTTTGTTTCTTGCACAAGAGTTGCTTTTCTGTTATCACACTTGACTGAAGAATTTGGATTGTCTTGAGTGTACTGATACATTGACTGTATAAATCTTGGTGAAGGTGTCTAAAACTAAAGCCCAATATTTTGGTGGTCATTTTCTGTATATGCTCTCAGTGTTGAGACTCATGACACTATATTTTCTGCCCTTAATTATTTTTGGGTACTTTAAAAAAGAGGAGTAACTCCAGGATTTTTCAATTCAATGTTCTTTATAAAGCTGAAACTTTAAAAAAAACAGGCAACAACATGCAGCGCTATTATAAGATATTATGCTAATCCCTGTTTCTGATGTGTGAATGATGATTCAAAATGTGCAGCAACATTGCCTTTGGTCTACTGCTGTCCGCTACCTCCTCAAAGAGTTTTATGAATTTTGGCAGGATAAAAGCTTGAAAAAGGAAATTGAGTCAAATGTTTCAGTGTGACAGAGAAGGCACGCCACACTTTTTTTTATTGTTTGACTGTCAGTCCATTTGGACAAATGGTCATGTTGAATGTGGCCGCTTTCTTCATTGTATTATACTTGCCTATAACTCAACCTCACATGTAATACAGGGTATACTTTGACTCCAAAATCAGCTCATTTTTGTAGGTTTAAAATTTCTGACATGATGGAGAAGATGCAATATCGAGAAATCAAGTATATATAAAACTAGTCAGGTATCATAGTGTCGTACCTTTATGAACTATTGATGGTGGAGTTAACATTTCATCTGTGAGACTGGAGTGGCATTTAATCCCAGCATGACGCCATGCATATGTTGCAATATCAAAATTTTTGAAATAATAATAGGGTACCCGCCCTTTTGTTGGGCCCAATAGAGGCTACCAGAACTAATTATTAAAATTTATGTTTGGATGCCTTGGGCCCGATCCTTAAATCCTATTTCGGCATTACTTTCCCTTTGCTGATCCTGGCTGCATGTTGCGCTAATGTAGCGGGCAGTATACTTTATGGGGGATTTCATTTTTTTTTTAATTCCTCTATTTATAGGCAAGTATATAAGGTACAGTGGAACTCGGATTTAACGAGCTCGGATTCAACGAGAACTCGGATTCAACGGGATGAGAGAGATTCCCCGGGCTTTAAAATCAATAAAAATAACCCGGATTCAACGAGCACTTAAATCAGCAAGCTCGGATTCAACCAGGTCGCTCCCAGGGTGAACAGCCCCCGCAGACGTGGCGTTGCTAATTTTTCTCCCAGAACGAACTTTATCTATTCCCGGAAACCATTCATTACACCTGCATCGTGAACCAGTATTTACTTAGCCGATTGCATGCAACCAATCAGCGGCCTTTTAGAATACCAACACTTGTGTTTTTGGCACACGCACGGGTCTACTCTGGCGTGTGTCGGGGTCGGATGGGCGGCTCGCACACGTGTGGCTTTGTCAACTGTGTGTGCGTGTCGGGGGGGGGGGGGGCACTAGCGGTCCAGGCGTTGAACGTCGCATAATATGATATACAAACGCGTCACAGTCTTTGTTTCCTTCGGCAACTGATCATTATTACAATAATAAGCTAGTCTTGACGTAGATCTACGTAATGAATAGTGCGCTAGTCTATGAAATCAAAAGTTGCCGTATGCTAGTCTCTACACAGCAACACAACTTTTTGGTCAACAATCGAGATGACACAGGCGTGTGTATTTGAACGAATCGGTCTTTTTTTACACAGTTCATAATATGCAGGTATTTCAGGCACTACTTGTGACTTCTCTTGTAGGCTACATTACTTGCTCAGTGCTTGTACATGTAATTATCTACACAAAACCTCGTGTTTGCTATTATAACGAACACTCGGATTCAACGAGATTTTAGGTCAGGCCCGACGACCTCGTTGAATTCGAGTTCCACTGTATTCAGAAAGGCATAGGCCTACATTTGCCCAAATTTATTCATTTCAGCTTGAGTTCATAGTGAACTTTAAAAGAGTCAAGTTTTCCCTTCAAATCTAGCCATAATTTGGCCTGTTTAGTGCTGTCAGATATATGTTAACAGACAAAAATAACATATATAGGCCTATGAATTATTTTACAGGCCTATCCTTTTTTATCTGCACTGGCTTTTGTTGGTGCAGTGTGCAGAATGGGGCCTTGGTCAAAATGTATTTCATGTTGTGGAATGAAAACCACAATTGGGGGCTTTCACAGTGTTTGCCTCTCGTTCAATAGGTCTCGGGTTCGAAGCCTGATAGCGGCGGAAATTTTAAAATTCTTTTCTAAAATTGTCTTCTTGCACCTCCTTTCCTGCACTCTAATTCTAACCGTTTTCTGTCATATCTGCTTTCATCTCCATTTTCTGTCCCCTCCCCTCCTCCTCTTTCCCCGCTTCTCTAGGGTCCTGACTCTTTCTGATCTTACGATAGGAAAAATATAATACTCAGCCTTCTCGGATAAGGGGGGAGGGGGGGAATCACGGAGGTCCTGTGTGCAAATTGCGTATGTTAAAGATCCCTTGGTGGTCCTAAAATCAGAGTAGATCTAGGATTCGGCAGCCACTACCTGGACAAAATTCAAAATTCCTACCAAATTGATGTTTAATGTAGTGTACCGCACGCTCGCATATGACCTTATGCAGTAGCCAGCACTACGTGAAACACTTACTTAACACACTAGAACAAAAAACAAAACAAACCAGCTGTTTTTAATGCCCAAAAATAGATCTAAATGGAGCTGCCACTCTAAAAATTGCATGTGGGGCTTGAATAAACAAGAAAAAAAAAGCAACTCTACTGAGAGCTATGAGTAAAAAACTATTGTTGAACTGTCATGTGTTTAAACCTAATATTAATAGATAACACTTTGAATGTCATCGAGGCATAGCCAACCATTTCAATGAAGTTCTAACTACTTCTGAAATAAATAATTGTTCTATTGGCAACATGACATAATATGTGGTAAAGCCTGAGGCAGGAGCAAACTAGGCCTACCAGTAACTGGGGAGATCAAAAGTGGGGAAGTACAGATATATATGCCTATTTTCTAGATAACTCCTGAAATCTGGATATTATAATATGTAGAAGAATTGGGATTTTGCACTATAACAACTAGTACCGGTATAGAAAAATCGTCTTGATGCAAGATTATTAGATTATATCGCTGGCCAGCTGTCACACTCAAGTTTTGATTTTCTTTTTTAAATTGCAGCTTCTTAATTTGTTGCATTGGTTACATTACATATGTGCTCAAGAAAGATTTGGTCGAAATTCAAATTCTAAAATGGAAAACATATGTAAAATAATATGTATAGTATTGTATTAAGTAGGTAGGCCTGCTATTGTTAAAAGAAGAATATACCGTGATTAATTAAACTTGTTGCACTGTAACATCTCGTTGATACGATCTGTAAATTTTGAGTCCCTACGTGCACATTTCCATGGAATCCGAAAAGTACAGGATATTTTTTCTATAGCCTAAATTGATACCTCTAGGGAAAGAAGCCATAACTCCAACGGTGCATTTTTTAAAAGCTTTCTTGGGCATGGGAGAAAGGCCTAAAAATTCCCTACTCCACTGATATCTTCTGCCATGAAGGTTCTTCTACTGTGGATCTCTGATGAGGCAATGTTGATTTTATAAACTGCACATAGTATATTGTGTCTTAGTTAATAGTAGTGATCAATTGTTTCCCTCTTTCTTGTCTTTAGTTATCCATATATAGACTTAACTATGCATTATGGAGGCCATTAATTGGTATTCTACCCCCTTTAGTACACTCCTCCCTCCGAGACCTATCATTGATAATATAACACACTCTATGGAACATTACAGCAACTGCAGCAAACCTGCGCTTATCACCACTTGTCAGAGAACAGAAGGGAGAGAGCCCTGCTGTTACTGGATCGATAACAACAACAACAACAACAACAACAACAACAACAACAACAACAACAACAACAACAACAACAACAACCGCCTTCAGTGCTGTATCTGGCACCTGAGTAAACTGATGTTAACTCTTTGCTCTTTAAGGACACGCTTTCTGGTGCTTCAACAGTGCTTGAAGACACACTGTATATGGGAACTTTAAGAAAGAAATATAACTTCATTGTTCCTACAGATTTTTCTATTCTGTTTTATTTTTAATATCTGAAACTTTAAAAAGACAAGTGACAACATGCCCACTATAACATATGCAAATTCATATTTCTTATCTGTGTATAATGGTTCGAAATGTGCCGCAACATTGCCTTTGGTCTTCTCTGCTGATTGGACATATATATATATATATATATATAGATAGATAGATAGATAGATAGATAGATAGATAGATAGATATATATATATATATATATATGTTTTATATACATGTATATGGACAGTCCTGATTTTTTTTTAATCTGAAAAATAGACAGCAGGGAATGTTTCAAACTTTTTTGCTCTGAAATTGTTAATGGGTTACCAATGCGTACTGCAAAGCTTCCTAAAGGGGCAAATCCACCTCGTGCAGCACGGAAATCCTCGGGGATTTTTTGTCAAATTTGCTGTTTTTTATCGACTTGTGTGCGACACCACGGACATTCCTCAGTTAGAATTTTTAGTGCACGTCATAAACAGACATACAGTCTCCAACTGTGCTCACTTTGGTGGCAATACAAGCCGCCGTTTGCACAAAATCCAGTATCGCATCAACATGCCACCAAGATGAAAGCTGAGAGACTTTGATCGTGCCAGGGCTATGGTACGACTGCAGGATGGAGTTGGAGCCTGAGAAGTTGCCAGAAGGCTTGCAGTGTCACACTCTGTCATTGTCCGTTTGAGGCAGCGCCATCAAGCCACTGGATCAGTCAAAGAACGTCCACGTGCAGGTCGACCCAATAAGACGACTCAGAGTGTTTGCAAGTGGTCTTTAACTTTTGTTGAAGTCTGGTTATATATACAGTGGAGCTCGGATTTAACGAGCTCGGATTCAACGAGAACTCGGATTCAACGAGATGAGATAGATTCCCCGTTTTTTTCCTTCTTTAAAATCAATAAAAGTAACCCGGATTCAACGAGCACTTAAATCAGCGAGCTCGGATTCAACGAGGTCGCTTCCAGGGTGAACAGCCCCCGCAGACGTGACTTCGCTCATTTTTCTCCCAGGACAAACTTAATCTATTCCCAGAAACCATCCATTGCACCTGCATCATGAAATGAACCATTATTCACTTAGCCGATTGCATGCGACCAATCAGCGGCCTTTTTAAATACCTACACGTGTGTTGTTGGCACACGTAC
>NW_004797483.1:955804-973195 GCF_000002075.1 Aplysia californica | reverse complement strand
CATTTTCAGTCTTCAGGCTAGGGCCAACCACTTGTCAAGCTAATGGAGGAGGGTTTTTTTCTGGGCCAGAAAGTTGTTACTGTTTTTGGGGTTATTTTTCAATGTGAATATCAGGATACTGCTCCACCAAGCATTATTCTGCCCACAAAATTGGAGCCCACAAGATAATAAACAGAAGAATCCACTTAAACCGAACATGATTAATTCAAAAACAATGGTAAATGGAAACAAAATATGTAATTCCAGATTTTTTTGTCTTTATTTGGGCAACCTCTCTTAACTGAAACCTGGGTAAACCAAAATGAATCCGGCAGTGTGAAAAATTGTTGGTTTAAGCAGACGTCATTGTACGACTTTAAATGAGGCACAATAAATTCTAGCTAGATCAAGAAATATATATAGTAAAACATACGGTCAGTTCAGTTGACTCCGCTTGTGTTGAATTGGCTTGAGTTGATCTTTGGTAAGTAGATCTATTTCTCGGGTCCCAGCACCTCTTTTTCTTACAGATCAGAATGGGTAAGTTGAATTTCGAATAAGTTTATCTTTTTTTCACTCCCCCGACGACATCAACTCATCCGTAGTCAAATGTATAGTAAAGCACATGGTTGGTACAACATATCTAAATGTGTCACGACGTGGTGGAATCAGGTGCTCGTCAATTTTGGGGCAAGCGGAGTTACTGGTAGGCCTATAATCTTAGAGCTTGTTCATTTGCCTATCTTTATATTTAAAAAAGTACCCATCTATCTTCTATTGTTGAGGTATTTGTGATTAAATGAGGTGGGGTTGCCTGATTTCAGAAGTAAAGCTAGCGAGAAAAAAAAAACCGCCAAAGTTTTGTGATTTCCATAGCATGAGAGTCATTGGAAACTGAAAATTTACATTTATTTTTTTTGTGCCTTTAACTTGAATCAACACTTTTCTGTAAAATCAACCTTAAAAAATGTTTTTTAAGGGACAGAAAAAGTGTTGAGCTTTAAGACTAACGTTCGACAAAAAATTGCCGAACAGGCTGAAAAAATGCCGATATAATCTTTGATTTCATTGTTTTGATGAGCGCCTAATTTCACCACGATGCCTTACACGTGAATCTAAGAGGTAGCGCTGGAACAGTGGAGTATGCATAAACCGAAATCTGAGGGACTGGCGAATATTCTTTAGTCAGGGTTTCTGATTTAGAGATATTCCACAAATAGTGAAGAAAGATTATATTTCTTTTCAGTTTACAGCAATTTTTAGATTAGCCTTGTGCAATTTTTAAGAAGACTCTTCAGCAATTTCACATATCGTCAGCAAAGCTGTTAAAATAGTTATATATATACTAAGCCCAAAAAAAGCCAAATTCTCAAGGAGAGAGAAAATAACTTTTCACTCCCTTAACAATAGTGCCTATTTTATGTAGTCTATATTTTCTTGTCTTTTTCAACATTTAGGATTTGAAATTTGACAATACAATTTAATGAATGCATACGCTATACCCTTTATTAAGAAACTGAAATAGAAAAAGAAATTCAAGAATTTGGGCTTAATACATCTGAACAGCTGGCCGACGATACATTCATTTAGACTCGATACAACGTTTAGACTAGTCTAGTAAAAATTGTAATCCAGTCTAGCATACATGATTGGTACCAGTAGGGCCTATAGTATTTTAAATACAAATTAAATACTATAGGCCTACGTACATTACAATCACAAGTATAAGGAAAAATTTTGAAACTGAAAATCTATTTGCTATAATGTGAGTGTTTTGCTCGTTCATTATGTGCATGCTGGAAATTCAGTTGCATTTTTCAAGCGTTGAATATTTCTTGTTGGTTACATTAGGCTGTGAACACAGCAATCAAGTCCATTGTCTTCTCATATCATGCTGCAAGTCTGAAATAAACAATACTGATGGTGTTGGTTAGGTACAACAATATAATACAAGCCTGCAACTATGGTTTTCTGTTTATAACTAATTAAATTACTACAGCCTAGCACGTACATAAGTGAAATCAGCAGAACACGAAAATGTTTTTGTTATGTACAAGTTTCATATAAATACAAAGAATAGTACATGTATACATAAAGCCAATGTAAGAACAAAATCGGGAACGGAAAACCTGTTCGCTATGTTCATGCTTCTGTATTTGGGTGTTCACTATGATGCTACACTGTACTGACCTACCACTCAGTCAAAGTACGAGGCAAAAGTCGCCGACAGCTGAGGTTTGGACTTGTGCCTCAAAATAAATTGGCTTATTCTATCTCAGGTCAGAGAGGCATTTAAAAAATATTTTCTCTGCAAAACTACAGCTGAACCTGTCAGTCATCAGGAGTTCAGGGTAGTGGAATAGCAGGTAACAAAAACAATGTTTTAACCCAGAACATTCAAAAAATGGAATGGAGGAGGGGGAGGGGGGACTCGGGAGACTTTGCCACTGTAATCTGGACATTTAATTGTCTCACTTTTGAAAAAGATGTAGTTGTCTTATGCTCCCATCAACACAAATTAGAACTTTTAGGAGAAGAGCTTTGGACCTCCCTGGTGGGAACAAACGGGACTGTTTGGGATACAAGGTCGCAGCAAATAGACAGAGATACTCAATGAAAATTCTTATACGGGGTGCCCACTAGGGCTGGATCGGGCCGATCGCCCGACTCGGGGGCCTGAAAGTGAAAACAAAGACGTTTGTTTTTTAGGTGACCTAGTCGGGCAGGCTGATATCCCATCCGTAGTGGGCACCCCGTTTTAGATCCCTTCTTGAATCGATGTCATCTTCTTTGTGCAAAGGTGAAGAGCCTAACACCTACACTGCATATATGCCAGTTTGCTTCACTTTGGTAGTGTTCATGTGGATATTTATACTTATATTAGCCCTGTTCTTGTATAGGATCATTTGTGAGAGTCCATTCCAGCAAGGCAAGCCTAATGTTACTGTGACTTATAGAACTCCGTATTTTTCTCTTTCCCGCCCAAAACTTAACAAAATTGATCTGAAAAATTCCAGAGGAATCTTTTAGTGGATGTTACTTGTGAAACATTCAAGTGATTTTATCATGTCTACTTTGCTTCATGTATATTATATTTTATATCTACCAGTATAACCCATTGTCTCTTGTAAAATGAACATTTCTAGATTGAGTTAGGACATTATACACTGTACTACACTCGAAGCTTGCGGTGTGACCTGAAGGAGGTTCTTTTTTGTTGTTGTTGTTGATCTGTTGGCCGTGTTTCTGCAGGCCTACCTAATGTGTAGTGTCGGGTAGAGTACAGTGCTCTAGTTGTGTAGATTTGCTGTGTGCAGTAGATTCTACCGCTAAACTATTTCTTGTGGTAGTCCTTGCCTTTATTCAGAAGACTGCATGTCCTGTGTGCACATGCTCTAGAGAGCCCTGCTTCCCATGAGATTTTGTTTGCTGATTCATGCCAAAAACTTGTTTTCACCATATCGTTCAATTACGGTGTTGATTTATGCTATGATGACAGTAATAGTGTAACTAATACAGGTACCGTATCACTGAATGTCATTCAATGCCGTGGAAGAAAGAGTTTTAATTTGTGTGAATGTTTTTATGAATAGAAGAAAGAAGATCAGACTACATATATTCAGTGTGAGAGCCAATTTAACATTTTGAAGTGTCTGATTATAATGTTGTTGATGGAAAGTCACTCTACTGCCCAATGCACTTTTTACATAATGTTTCTTTGTGTTATTGCTGTCCTTTTTGTTTTATTATTTCTGTGAGTTTTATTGTTTTATTCATGACGTGAATGAATGTTTTGAACAGTTACCTCCTGAGAAAACAACCCGAGTTGATCATAATGGCCTTTTGAAGAGGATATCTTAGTTTGAGTGAGACCTCTTTAGACTTAAATAGTACATGTACTGGAAAGAGACTCAGAGAAAGTTGTGTCTCTTTAACATTGTTCGACTTTCCTTATGAATATTCTGTGCAAGTCCAGTGATAAATCAAGAAGTGCTTTGAGTTCTCAGGACTAGATCTAGCTTGTGATGATTTATAAAAGCATATATTGTTATTGAACTGTTGAGTTAAGGTTCGTGACATATTTTTCCATGCTCATTTGACCTTCAGTTGTTGTTGTGAGAAGATAACTTTATAATCATTACTGTGTTGTTTCAGTTGTGAGTTGATAACCTGCTCATTCAGTTTATGAAATGATAATATAATGTGTTGGTTCAATTAGGAGATGATAACTTAATGTATTATTTCCGTTCTGAGATGATAGCTTAATGTGTTGTTTTAGTTTTATGAGACAATAACTAAATTATGTATTGTTGCAGTTATGAGACGATAACGTAATTCGCTGCTTCAGTAATGAGATGATAACTTAATGTGTTGTTTCTCAGTTGTAAGGAAATGACTTAATGGGTTGAACATGTTTTATGGGTGTAGAAGGGTGGACAATAACTGGAACAAATAAACGAAGTCAGTTCCATATATTTTATAAACTCTTTTGAAGTGCATGCTATTGCTAGGCAATCTCCCTTTCTCCTACACACGACTCTGCAAGAAAGTGCTTTTCGCTGATGTCCTCCCTCCCCACCTATCCCACCTCTCCGCCTTTGACTTAACTACTTATAGATTCAGGCAGCATGCGTTTGACAAATAGCCTCTGATCTGGCAGTAATTATAATTTTAAATTTGAATTTCTACACACACGCACACACACACAGACACACCGAGCGCGCGCGCGCACACACACAATTTCACAATTTATGCATAATTAATACTTGCATCTTGTATCAAGGGAGATAAACAAGGTTGGGCAAAATTGTCAAGCTTTACATGAATTATACCCCCTTATCTTATATAGAATGTCGGGCCACTCGCTGACCCACTCACTTTGCTTTGCCATGGTCCGCTGGACAACTTCTTCACCTAGACCTACATGTCGTTTTGCAGAAAGCAGGCAGGCTGTTTTGTAGTGTGCAATCTCTATTGAAAACAAAGTGCATTCTTCTATGTAGTGTCAAGACCAGATGCATGTCTTCCTAATGTCGGGTGCCCATTGCGGATGAGATCTGGTCGGGTCGATCGCCCGACTAGTCGTCTGTAAACAAACGCATTTGTTTTTGAGGCGACGAGTCGGGCGGCGCGACGGTTTGTGCCACTATAGCCGCTCTGCGCCCTCAATCTGGCCAGCAAACACGACCCGACCCGACCCGGCCCGACCCGATCCCCCTTTGGGCACCCCGTATAACAGACTTCACGCGACCGCAGCCTACGACTTTAACAGAGTGGTCTTTGACCTACGCGTATACTACAATGCCCGCTTTCCCTCCCCCCCCCCCCCTTTTTTTCCCCCTGTCTGTCTGTCTGTATGTCTGTCTGTCTGTCTGTCTGCCTGTCTGTCTGTCTCTCTCTCTCTGTCTCTCTCTCTCTCTCTCTCTCTCTCTCTCTCTCTCTCTCTCTCTCTCTCTCTCTCTCTCTCTCTCTCTCTCTCTCTCTCTCTCGATCTATCTAGATCATATTTCTATTCTATTATCTTTCAATGGCTACTACTACATGTACTTCGATTAACAAAAGCTGCGGCTGTGGCTGATTAGATCTACCGTCGCTGAAGCCAATTTTTTTTGCTATGTAGAGTAGGAATGTTTTATGTGTTTTGAATTCAAAGAATATAATTATACAATCAATGTATACGTGTATAGATAGGAAAAAGTCCAGGACCGGTTCGGGACCGGAAAAACCGGTTCGGGACCGGAAAAACCGGTCCGCTATGTGCGGTTTTGTTTGTTTCTTTTGTCTGTGCTAGACTATTTAACACACGCGCACACACACACACACACAGCGCTCATATGACCTTAGCAGTTGCGAGCGCCGTAAAACCCTATACTACATACATACATACACACACGCATACGCACAGAGAGAGGGAGAGAGAGAGAGAGAGAGAGAGAGAGAGAGAGAGAGAGAGAGAGCGAGAGAGAGAGAGAGAGAGAGAGAGAGAGAGAGAGAGAGAGAGAGAGGGGGGGGGGAGACACATTTTCAAGACACCAGATACTTAACCTACGTGCAGCTTTCTGAAATGGTTTTTGTTTGTTTGTTTGTTTGTTTATTTAGATCATATTCGTATTTTTTATTTTTATTTTTATTCATATATGCCTACGTATAACTGATCACAGTTGACAAATTCATCTATAAAGAGAGAGAGAGAGAGAGAGAGAGAGAGAGAGAGAGAGAGTGTATATATATATATATATATATATATATAGAGAGAGAGAGAGAGAGAGAGAGAGAGAGAGAGAGAGAGAGAGAGAGAGAGAGAGAGAGAGAGAGAGAGAGAGAGAGAGAGAGAGAGAGAGAGAGAGAGAGAGAGAGAGAGAGAGAGAATTTTAAAGTCTGTTATCTTTTACTTTTACCGTACCATCGTGTACTTTTGCAAAAACAGTTATTGAAATACATTAGTTAGGATCTATACGTTTCGGAAGATGAGCGAAAATTTGATCTTCACCAAAGGAAATAATTACTTTCCTCATGTACGGTATATTCTACTTTAAATTTTATCTCTTCTCTTGTTTGGACCAAAATGCACAAAGGAAGGTAACTGGTGTCCATGGAGGGAAAGCTTTGATCCTCGCTACCCTAAAAAACAAAGTTCTATTAGATCAGTAGGCTACCCGATACCTAGTTTTGAGAAAGTTGACGTAAAAAAAATTCTTTTTTTTAAAGCAGTTCCAGTTCTATGAACATCTTAATAACAACTCCGAATAATCTAATGATTTGGATAGAGCAGGTAGAGCTTTTGGTTTCTGACCTCATCGTCTTACTCTTAGTCTTAGTAACTCGAAACGGCCAAAAATGTCAGATAGAACTTTGTAATTCTGAGGAAGCGAAACCTGTGGAGTGGAGCAGGGATCACGTCAGGTGAGAGCTTTGAGTCATGAGCGTGGTGAAGTGCAGAGGCCTACCTGTGTACGTCTTCAGAAGTGAGCCCCGGTCAGAGGGTCATCTGTGCTGCGTGAATGTGTCTGTTGTGATCATGTTTAGGAAGCAGAAATTTAGCCCATGTGACCCCTGGAAAACGTTGTACTGTATATATAATTATTATGTGTGGCATCGTGGTGAAATTAGGCGCTCGACACAAATATAATGAAATCGAAAACACCGACATGTCTGCCCTTTAGGAAAGTGTCAGTGATTTTTTTCCCTCAAAACCTTTTATGTCCTTTAAAACATTACTGTGTGGACGTTACTGAAAAAAAAATGTCGAGCAAGGTACACAATTTATGTAGACTTGCAGTTTCCAAGGACACTTTAAAAGCTTTGGAAGTCACCAAACTTTGGCTACAATTTTTATAGCTTATCTTGCCTCTGACACCAGGCGACCCCCCCCCCCCCAAAAAAAAAAAACCCAAAAAAAACCACCCACCCGCTTACTTCAAACGCAAATATCTCGACATCTGTTCAAGATAGTTGGGAACTTTTTAATATAAAAAACAAGACAAAAGAGCAAGCTTTAAGATGAAACTAATTGCTCCATAATATGCCCGAAAATTCATGAGCGCCCGATTCCACCGTGTCGTGACACATGTGTATTCTTTCTAGTGTGTATAGGATGCTCATCAATTAATCCAGTGAATAAAGGTGAAACTTGAAACTTTTATACACTTTTTCTCGTGGTTTTGTTTTATGGTGAGTAAGGCTTTGTAGGCAAATTGAGCACATTGAAGATTCCTTGATGGTCCTAAAATCGACATAAGCATAAGAGTATAGGCTTCGGCCGCCACTGCGTTGCGCATAAGGAGACAAATTATGACATACTCTTGTAGTGCGTGGTATGTTTTGTACGCAACTTCGATAGAAGAAATGTCTCATACAAAGTTTGCCTAGTCAACACACATACTCTTATAACGTATCACTTTCGGCTGCACGTTTATTTAATGACAATCCCAATAAAAATAGGAACGAACAAATACTAGAATCTTGAATCTCTGTATGAGATCGTTCAAAGAAGAAATACAGTGAACTCGTGGTTTTTCCATCAACGAAATCTGTAGCAAACACGTTCGCCGCTTTTGTACGAAAGTTTTAGTAGTGCACCATAACACTTGTCACACACACACACACACACACACACACACAGTGGCGGTGGGTGGACCAAAATTTGGGTGGGGCTTAGGTTGCTTCCAGTTCTTTACCACCGAATAGCAAGCAATAAGAATTAAACAGTGATGATTTGTCTATACTCACGGTAAGCCACGGCAGTTTGAGAACCATTCAAACGAGAAGAGTTGCCTTTGTTTTCCATCTCTTTGTTCTTAGTTAAATTCTTGTTGATGGTGGGGACGAAGCCGATTCACCTCCAAATTTCCTCTTATTCTAATTAGTTTTCGTGTAATTAAAAAGTTGCCTTACAAGTAGTTCGACCTGATTAATAACTGTTAAATCTCAGCGGCACAAACACAAACATGCACACACAGCACTTCAAACATTATATTTCTATGAGCTGGATTAGGCCGTGTAGGCTAGTCGAGAAAGTTGAACTCACCCAACAAAGAACCAAAGAGCGCATAGGACAAGTGCTGAAAAATCTCGGAGGTCCCGCGTGCAAGTTGCGCACGTTAAAGATCCCTTGGTGGTCCTAAAATCGGTAACAGTGGGCTTTGCCCCACCCGGGCAAAATTCAAAATTAATTCCTACCATAATGGAAATGTTTAAAATGTTTAGTTTAATGTATCCCGTGCTCATATGACAGTAAAAGACTAACCAAACACACCAGAAAGTATTGTGTCCCATGAACACATTTTTACGAAAGCATACAGTATAAGTTGTATAACACGGATAGGTCGAACACAGAGACTCGAAATCACGCATCCGTCGAACTGTGCCTGCAGTCCCGTTGTTTGTTTGTCTCCTTTATCTTCTTTGTAAGATATCCTGGAACTACGGATCCCTCAAACTACCGAGGCCTGTCCCGACGAGTCCGTGTTAAACTGTATATGGCAATTTGTTCTGAAAAGTACTCTAGGAAATAAAAAACGTGCATGGCCATATGTGAAGTAAAAACTAGTCCGACACACTCTCACCTGTGTCTCCAAAATCGTGGCGACCAGAGCAAAATAATATTTGGTTTGATAGCCTCTTAATTAAAAATGTTGCGGTTTTAGTTTTATTTTTATTTTTTTTAATAAGTAGGCTACCGAGGACTAGAGGCGTTATTGACTGAGAGTAATTCAGTAACATACAAGGAAAAGCAAGAGGAGAGATACAAACAAAAACAAAAAACCCCACACATAACAAAAACCCGATATTTAACAGGAAAGAAGGAGCAAACCATACAAGAACGCCCGCCAACCATCCACATTAGACATTAGTCAGTTTGTTTGTCAGCTATCTTGTGAAGTGAATAGAACACTAGACGACCAGTGATGATGTGCAATAGAGAATGCCCTCCATTATCATCATTATTCCTTGTTGTTGCAGAGTAAAGAGGCACCTCGACATAATAATGGTTATATATTTATATAGTTCTAGGAAGAGGGTGCGGTGGCGGAGCAGTTGTTAGTGCGCTCGTCTCCGAAGCGGAAAGTCCGGGTTCGAGCCTCGGTTCGGACACGTAGTGTTTTCGCCCCCTCCTGCCAACCCAGCAGTAATGAGTACCTGACTTCGAGTTGGGAGTAGTAAAGGCAGCATGGAAAGAAACTGGCCACCCTACCACAATATGCCGAAGGCCCAGGAAGTTGTCTCACTAACAAGACATTCCCCAATGTCCGGATCAGATGTGGGAACAACTTCACTTTTTTTCGTGCAAGGAAAAAGTAAGGCAGACAGACAGAAACAACAGAGAGTAAGTAAAAAAGGACCCACCAGTGGCACCCTCCAACCATCCGCCATCATTATAATTAATTTCATCTTCAACATAAGAAGAGTAAAAACAGGTACATGTCAATGATATGTTCTTTAATTTCAGTTCATATATACACTTGAGTGTGTTGGACAACACGCTACAGCTGTTTCTTTGATCACTTTACACTAATAACAGATCAGTCACTCTCAGTCAAAACAAAAATAGAGAATAATTTTAATTTAAAACAAATATATGCTTTCGTTTTAGTAAGAATGTCACGGCACTTGCAACACAATTATAAGTCTAACAAGTGCAGAAGATTAGAATTAGAAGAGATAAGACAAGAGAGTAATGTATCCAAAACACACAAAAATAAAAGGAGGAGCAGAAATAATGACAATAGGTGTTTGATAGGACCGAAGGTGTAAACCACACCACAGCGTCTGCCAACCACCCACTCAGACAACTAAACGAAGTAGGATTAATGATGGCTGGCCAAGACACTGGGCTGGACAAAGCAGAAAGGAAAGTATAAATTTAGCAAACCTCAAACCTTCATCAGAAAAGATTTATGATAATGAAAACTACTCACTGACACTCCAACTTGTAGGCCTACCACACGTACTTACATATTACAATATTACTGTTTACATTTATCACCACAAAAAACCCAAACAAAACAACCCCCCCCCCAAAAAAAAAAACCCAAAAACATGTATACACTGGCAATAAAATTCAGTTAAGAAAAAGTAATGCTGTGCTAAAAAGAAAAAAAACACAACAACAAAGTATTTTTAAGTACTGGTAAATAAATGCCTTGAAAGAATTTGTCTTTTCAAACAGTTCAGACCTACCTACACTGTGCAGACGAGGATTTCTTAATGTCTAGTCTGATGGGAAAAACTATGTTGTTAGGCCTTTTCTATGCCACAGACAAGACTGTTATCACAGAGAATGGTCATGAACATCATACAGAATATATCACAATCAAAACTTGGTGCACCACATTCACTGAAACTGAAAGACATGAAGCCCAGGAAAAAAAACAACAAACAACCCAACAGTATTGCCCCGTGCCTCAAACTCAAAGATCATATATATTTCTCAGTTCTGGATCAAGATTGTCACATAAGCCAATTAAAGTAAAGCGAGACAGGGCCTAGTATGGGAAAAAAAAAAAGGATAAAGATTATAATCACACACACGGGGAGCTCTTTACACCATCAGATGCAAAGTACCTTGGTGTTATCAGACACATTGTAATGTGAAATTGTTGACATAGCCAGACATAATAGGTGAAGCCTTTTTTTTACATCATCAGACATATGAGTTGCAACACATCCGGCACTCATGATATAACCTTAAAAATCTTGTTTATTTGTCTTATTTATGCTTTTAAAAAAAATTCCTCTATCTATCTTAAATATATAGAGAGATTGAAGAAGGAGGAGGTCGCCTGGTGTCAGAGAAAAAAATTGGTGAACAAATTTTGGTAACTTGCAAGTCCAAAGGCTTGAGAGTCATTGGAAACTGACTACAAGTTTACATTTTTTTTAAAATATTTTTTTTTTTTGCCTTTGAACGACATTTTTCAGCAAAATTCACACAGACATGTACTTTGATATGGACATAATGGGCGTCATATTTTAAAAAAATGTTATTGCCCAAACGGGCTGAAAAAAAAAATGGTTTCTTTGATTTCATTATGCCTATGCATGTATTTGACAATGCCTGTTTTCACCATCACATTATGTCGGAAGGCCTTTGTATCTTTACACATATCCCACATCTCATGTTAAGTTCTCTGCATCATCAGACATACATGTTACCACGATCAAATATAATATGTGAGACCCGTTGACAAAATGAGTTTCTTCTCGCAATCACAAATGGAGATATTGGCGGAAAATCAACACTAGGGTCAAATTGGTACATTGCCTATTAATGCCATATATATTATTATAATGTTAAACATATAAAATGCCCTTTATTATTTCATACTTATAAATTGTTAAAATTTCACCTCTTAAGCGTGATTTATATTTTGTGCAACCCCCCCCCCCCCAAAGCCTTTGTGGGTGTCATAAGGAAGGACATCCAAGTAACGAGCGACCACCCCAACAAACACAATAAAGAAGAGACCTAACCCTAACTCTACCCCCAAAAAGAACCTGCAACGGTGCGGGCCTCATGTAAAAAGGCCAAAACAAGTCCTAAATGAAAAAAACAATTTTAATTAAAAAACCACACTCCAAAACAAACAAGGAGCATATAGATCTAGATCTATATATGGCTTACATCTACATTGCTATAGGCTATAGGGTTTGATACAACCACACAATAAAATTGAAATATGAATCCTCCATATAGATCTAGATCTAGTAATCTAAATAAATCTAGATCTAGATTTAGATCTAGATCTTGTAGAACAAGTGAATAGGAATAGGCCTTGAACTAGAAATCCGCATTCGATTCCGAACAGAGGGACACAGCTGAGTCTACATTCTAGATCTAGATCTAAATAAATAAATAATTCACGCACCTGGTGAAATGCTTATTTTTACCAATATTAATATTACAGCACAACCTATGATAGGGTTTGACACAATAGAATTGGAATATGAATCCTCCATTTAAGGTCTATAATGATCTATATAAATCTAGATTCTATTAAAAGAAAGTCGGACTTGAATGAATCCACACGATCTGAACAATTGAATTAGTCAACAAACGAAATTCAAAATGGCCGCTCGAATACGAAACTGAAAGTAGATAATTTAAGTTGTCGTCCTTTTTCGTATTCGCATTTCTACTTACGTTCCGACAATTATGTCGGAAATGCCGACGTCGGCAGTCGGCGGTGCGCGCGTCGGCGGTCGGCACGAAAACGAAAGTGCCGACGAAGCCGACGGGAGAAAAAGGGGTCGCTGGCAGTCGGCCAGGCCTCGCACTACGCACATTGACAGATACAGGCGGGCCTAGCGATAGCATCGGCCGGTTCGCAGGTCGGGTCGCGATTGTCGGATTTCAGACGATTGTCGGCAAACATGCAGGTCTATAATATCTATTTCCATGGAGCTTGAATGCGAGAAGTAACTCATTTTGTCAGCACGCTTCACATATATGTGATATCATGGAGAAATCAGGCACTCGTCAACAGAATTATTAAAGTTAGTTTTAGTAGAGGTTTTACAGTGCTTGCAACTAAAAAAGGTCATATGAGCACCAAGGGGTGTATATCAACAGAGAAATCCTTACAGGGAATCAGACTTACTCTGCTCACCTCTTTAGCTTCAACAACACAAAGTCTGCTTCCACTATCAAGGCACCCCAGAAATAGCGGGTCACAAAAGTGTGACAAACATACAAAAGAAGTACAGGAAAGTGACAATAGTAAGGGTCAGGAAAGAAAAAGCAGCAGTTCCCTGTTGTAGTTCAGGCACAGTTATGAGCATGATGTTGTTGGGTCAGCCCATTTACAATTCTATTGTGCATTAGAATGAAAGATGTCCCCCCTTCGGGAATGGCCAAAAGACATTTCAGTCAGTGGCACCGCCCCGGGGGGATTCAACAGAATGAAGACACACAATGAAGTAACAGAAAAAAAACAACCCCCAAAGTTTTTCTGGTCGTAGGGCAATCTTTATAAAGGGGTGGGGGTTAGCCAAACATGTCCATTAAAAAAAGTAAAAGCACATTTCTATGTGAATTTTACTGGAAAAACATTGATCAAAAGCAAAAATAAATAAATAAATAAATTTGCAGTCTTTGGCAGCCATTTTCTTGCAAATTTTTCCAGACACAGGGCAACCTGACCTCGTTCAATCCTAAATATATCTCTGCCTGTATCCACCTTCAAGATCGAGGAGCATTTTTTAAAAAAATCAAAAGCATAACAAATGAACAAGTAATTTAACTAAAATGATATCAATAACTTCACAAGAACAATTTTTCAAAATTAACTCATTCGCTACGCCGAGCCGGGGTGGGGGCGGCGCGGCTCAAGTGCCGTCAGTACGCTAAGCCGCCCCCGGCGGCTCGAGAACCGACGTTCAATTTTAGCTTGGTTTCTATTCCAATCCCCATATCCATGTTAAAATAAAGGTCATAATATAAAGTTGACTTCTGGGTCAAGCGTTTCAACCGAAAATCGGAAGTTTTGATTCAGTTTTGAAACATGATTTCGTAGTTTATTCGACTTTGTTTTATCGCGAAGCCAAAATTATAGCCCAGACACCAGTCTCAGTACTTTTACACAACAAAATGTATCATTATTTTGCTCACTAAAGAAATGTAGGACTCTTCTTTATAATATTGATACTATTGGACGCAAATTGCCGGTGCACTGTAATTGAGAAATCAATATTTTTGAGTGCCAGATCTTGGCCTTGATCTAAATAATCAAAATATATTTTTCTCCCCAAAATCACTACTTTTTGGTGAAATTACTCAAAAAGTACCACTCAAGACATGTATAGGTTATTCCAAATGCAATTCTGAATAATTCCATACAAGATACACATATTTTTTTCTGTTTGTGATCCTTTTTTCAAAATTATTTTTTCAATATCGGATGTTATGATCCAAAAGTACAAATATTATGGAATGTATGTAAATAACTGCACATTTTTCAATATTTTCCTGTTCTATATACAGTTATGGTTATTTTGATGTATAATTTGACTAGATTAGGTGCAAACATATTTTTTTATTTTCACCTGACATAAATTTTTTATTTTCCAATTTTATCCGCATCCAATCACAATTGTGTTGCATAATCGCCTCTTACAGGAACCAAAGTTGAAAAATACGCAAATAAATAATGCAGATGTATTCTACAATCCATACTGAAAATGTTGACCGATAATATGTTGATATTTATTTGAATTTATGGCCCCAAAGACCTGTGAACTGCGCATTAGTCATCATCTCATTTCGCCCTCCCGAAAAGAATTCGTCCACAACCCGAAAATAATACGTAGCTAATGAGTTAACGAGCGCAACATGACACAAATGTGAACCTGCTCTTACAGCCACCTGCCCGACCACTTCCTCTTCACCCTCCTCGCGTAAAAAAAAAAAAATCTCATTGTTAATGACACTGTCCAAGGGGACAACATGTCCAGAACAACCACTTTCCTACTCAACAATGGTTGGTCATCTGGGACAATTTTTAAAAAATTGTTTTTTAATAGTAGAGAGGGTTTTACGTCATATAAGGTCATATGAGCGCCCAGGGGTGGGTGTCAACAGAGAAGTCTTTACAGGGAATCAGACTTACTTAGACTGCTCACCTCTCTAGCTTCAACAGCACAAGGTCTGCTTCGACTATCAAGGCACCCCGGAAATAGCAGGTCACAAGAGAGTGACAAACATACAAAAGAAGTAGAGGGAAATGACAATAGTAAGGATCAGGAAAGAAAAAGCAGCAGTTCCCTGTAGTAGGTCAGGCACAGTTATGAACGAGACATGAGTCAGCCCATTTACAATTCTACTATGCTTGAACGAGAAATGTCCCACTTTTGGGACAATTTCGACTATACATCACGAGACAAAATTGCAGTACATAGCATCGTCACAAATATCACAAACCGAGCACTGTCTTGCAACCCCAATTGCCAACTTAGGGGAATGTTGTCACAGATGTCAAAGCAGCTGAAAAAAAATCTTCCCTTGGAAGCCAAAATTACATGTACAGTGAAGAAATGCCCGTGTTCCAGAGAACTTCAGTTCCATTTTGTGTTACTCTGGTTTTTGCAACTGGAATTCATTGCTTTCAAAGAGATATAATAGGCTACATCAAAACGGAAAAAACAGAGTTAGTACAAGATAGCACTAAGCTGGTGACAAAGGTAAAATTCCTTTCTAAGGACACTAGGACAGGAATATTTAGAGCCTCAATTTGGAAATACAGTGGAAGTCCACATAAACCAAACACAGCTAATCAGAAAACACGAGTATAGCGAAAGAAAATAAAATCCCCAATTTTTTCTTCTATATATTTTGAGTTTGGGCAACCTCTCTAAATTGAAAACCCAGTGAAGCTGAAAAAAAATCCGGCTGTCCTCACAGACTTCCGTTTTAGCGGACTCTAATGTACGGTCTGACATGTTGACTTTTAGGAGTGGGTGACATTACCCAAAAATAAAGTCCTTATGTTAACGTAGTTTTCGAATACGGACACCAGATATCAGTAACAAAACAGATTACTACAAATGACCTTTGGCATTCCCTAACCCACTTTCTCTCATACAATAAAGCCATAACAAACAGTACCGTCAACTCCTTACCCACCGAATCACCATAAAATGTCATACAGATTTGAGTCGTCAACACAATTGTCGCAACATGGTGGAATCGGGCGCTTGTTAATTTTTGGGGCATATGGAGTCATTGATATCATCTTAAAGCTTGTTCGCTTGCCTCGCCTTTGACAAAAAGCAATACCCATCTATTTTGAATAGAAGCAAAGATTTGGGATTGAAGAAGGTGGGGGTCTCCGGGCATCAGAGAAAAATAATTTGCGAGAAAATAGCCATCAGTTTGGTTACTTCCTTGAGAGTCCTTGGAAACTGAAAATTTACATTTTTGTCCCTTTGGTCAACATTTTTCCAGTAAAATTCACTTTGAAATAATGTGCATTTAAATAGACATACAAGGCGTTCAGCCCCAAAACAAACAAAAAATTTGTCAAAGTTGCCGTTTCTTCTATTTCATTCTTTTGACGAGTGCCTGATTTCACCATGATGTTCCACATATCTCTTCCCAACAACTTCCCCATAATGCTGTATGAATATGTCATGGTACAGAATGCAGTCAGTTGCTAAAATAAAATTTTTTGTACAAAAGCAAAAATTAGATCAAGAAAAGAACCATATTATTATGAAGGAAACTCAAAACATACCTTCAGGAAGAAAAACAAAGGTTAAAGATTTTTATAAACAACAATATACAGTAAAACCTTCAAAACATGAACTTCACAGCACAAGAGAATTTCTTCATGTTTAGCAGAGTGCTGATGAAAAAAATTGAGGTGCTGCCAACGTTTGGAAACAGAAAAAAAAGGGAAACTTTATTTTTTTACCTGTGGCGGATGCCGTGAACACACAGAGTGAGGTTCAAAGTTCAAGAGAAGTTGCAGCTGTTTATTCCATGGGTTTTCAACACTACTACTCAGATTAAGTTAAAAAACATACATGTCACAACGGGTGGAATCTCGTCAATTCTAGAGCATATGGAGTTATTGGTATCGCATTTCGCATTAAAGCTTGTTCATTTGCCTAACTTTCAATGAAAAAATTACCCGTTTATCCTGAGTACACGTCAAGATATTTGCGTTTGAAGGAGGTGGGGATCGCCTGGTTTCTGAGGTAAAATTAGGGAGAAAATGACCATTAAAGTTTGGGTTACAAACAAATCCTCAGAGTTGGTGGAAACTGACGATTTACATATTTTGGGCCTTTAATTAGCGTTTTTCAATGTAATTCACACTGAAATTAGTTTTCAAATGGACAAAAAAGGAGCTGAGCCAAAAAACAAAATTTCAACAAAAATTCCCAAAGCAGCAGAAAAACATCAGCGCAGAC
>NW_004797483.1:953531-954693 GCF_000002075.1 Aplysia californica | reverse complement strand
TGTTTATGCATCGATAAACTTGCATTTTATTACAGTGTGTGTGTGTGTGCGTGTGCTTGCATGCGCGCGCGCTTGTGGTTGTCTAAAAAGAAAAAGAAAATGCTAATTTCAATTATGAAAAAAATTAAGCATAATTATATTAGTCTTCTAAACCTTATATCTGTTTTATAAAACCAAGGAAAGGAATTCTCTGAATGTTTAAAGATGTAAAAACAGAATACATTTTTTAAAGTGATTTAAATTTTTTTTAAATCAACTGATTTAAATCAACCCAACCCTGATTTTAATTATGAAAAAAAAGTAAATTAAATACTGTATTATTTTACAGTGCCAGGGGGGAAAGCAGACTTTTAAGCATGATTATATTAGTCTAATAAACCTTTTATCTGTTTCATAAAACAAAGGAAAGGAATTCTGAATGTTCAAATATGTAAAAACTGAATACATTTTTTCAAAAGTGATTTAAATCACTAATTTTTATTTTAAAAACCAAGTTGATTAAAATTTAAAAAATCAACTGATTTAAATCAACCCAGCTCTGATTTCAATATGGAAAAAAAAAAGTAAATTGAATACTGTATCATTGAATACGTATTATTTTACAGATAAAGGGGAGAAAGCAGACTTTAAAGCATGATTATATTAGATCTAGTCTACTAAAACTTATATATGTTTTATGAAACCAAGGAAAGGAATTCTGAATGTTGAAATATGTAAAAACTGAATAAAAATAATTTTTTTAAAAAGTGATTTAAATCACTGATTTTTATTTTTTTTAATAAGTTGATTTAAATTTTAAAAATCAACAGATTTAAATCGACCTGACTTAAATCAACCCAACCCTGTGAATACCACAGATTCGCAGTGTCCCGTCACCCTGTGCCGCCAAACAAAGCACTCTCACTACCTGCCACGCATGGGAAGAGGGAAAGAAGACTCTTTGAGAGTCTCCGCCTACTGAACGCGTGTTGTGGGACCAGTATTGACAAGCAAAAGTCAAGAAACTTATATATATATATATATACCAAAGGGCCATCACTCTCCAGATGCGACATTTTAGGTTGCTCAGCTGTTATAAATCCCCACCTCATTAGTTACCAAGGTAATTTTTCGAGACACTGTCATTTTAACAAATTATACTACATCTAATTGCTTAGTAATT
>NW_004797483.1:950469-953431 GCF_000002075.1 Aplysia californica | reverse complement strand
GGAGAAAATGACCATTAAAGTTTGTTACAAACAAATCCTCAGAGTTGGTGGAAACTGACGATTTACATATTTTGGGCCTTTAATTGGCGTTTTTCAATGTAATTCACTCTGAAATGAGTTCTTAAATCGACAAAAAAGGAGTTGAGCCAAAAAACAAAATTTCAACAAAAATTCCTAAAGCAGCAGAAAAGCATCAGCGTCAGTTTCATTATTACTTTAATTATTTTGACTGGCCCCTGATTTCACCATGCTGCCCCACAAATACCGGTAACAAAAACTTGGAATTGGTGAATACCCAGGGTTGGTGATTTGTTTGATTTTTTAAAATAAATTTTTTTAAAATAGATTTTTTAAATTTATATCAGATTTTTTTTAATTAAAAAAAAATGTCGACAGTTTGGGATTTTGGGTGGCTAAAAGTATGTTCTTTCAGTGCAAAATGCATTGTCTTTATTTTAACTAATGATTAATTTAAGCAACTGCAAAAGAAAGCCTTAATCTGCTATATCCAGTGAATTATGGCTACAGACAAAAAAATTAAGGAAATGTCAGTCTAAAAGGAAGGGGGGGGGGGAGGTTATGCATAGATAAACTTGCATTTTATTACAGTGTGTGTGTGTGTGTGTGTGTGTGTGTGTGTGTGTGTGTGTGTGTGCGTGTGTGTGTGTGTGTATGTGTGTGTGCGTGCATGCGTGCTTGTGGTTGTCTAAAAAGAAAAAGAAAATGCTAATTTCAATTATGAAAAAATAGTAAATTGAATTCTGTATTATTTTACAGTGACAGGGGGGAAAGCAGACTTTTAAGCATGATTATTAGTCTTCTAAACCTTATATCTGTTCTATAAAACCAAGGAAAGGAATTCTGAATGTTTAAAGATGTAAAAACAGAATACATTTTTTAAAGTGATTTAAATCATTGAGTTTAATTTTTTTAATCAAGTTGATTAAAAAATTTTTTAATCAACTGATTTAAATCAACCCAACCCTGATTTTAATTATGAAAAAAAAAGTAAATTAAATACTGTATTATTTTACAGTAACAGGGGGAAAGCAAACTTTTAAGCATGATTATATAAGTCTAATAAACCTTATATCTGTTTCATAAAACAAAGGAAAGGAATTCTGAATGTTTAAATATGTAAAAACTGAATACATTTTTTTAAAAGTGATTTAAATCACTAATTTTTATTTTAAAAATCAACTGATTTAAATCAACCCAGCTCTGATTTCAATATGGAAAAAAAAAAGTAAATTGAATACTGTATTATTGTACAGTTAAAGGGGGAAAGCAGACTTTAAAGCATGGTTATATTAGATCTAGTCTACTAAAACTTATGTTTTATGAAACCAAGGCAAGGAATTCTGAATGTTGAAATATGTAAAAACTGAATAAAAATTATTTTTTTAAAAAGTGATTTAAATCACTGTTTTTATTTTAAAAATCAAGTTGATTTAAATTTAAAAAATCAACAGATTTAAATCGACCCATTTAATCCCCCCACCCCGGGATTCCCACAGTTTCGCAGTGTCCCGCCACCCTGGCCCCCAAAAAAAGCCCCCCCCCCTCCCTCCCCCCCGGGGGGGGGGGGAAGGAGGCTTTTTGGGGGTTCCCCCCTTCCGAAACCCGTTTGGGGGGCCCGTTTTTCCCAACAAAAAGTCAAGACCCCCCCCCCCCCCCCCCCCAACATACATATATATATACCAAAGGGCCATCACTCTCCGGATGCGACATTTTAGGTTGTTCAGCTGTTATAAATCCCCACCTCATTAGTTACCAAGGTAATTTTTCGAGACACTGTCATTTTAACAAACTATACTTCGTCTAATTGCTTAGTAATTTTCCGCACTCTGGATCAATCCTGGGTGTTTCAGGGGCCCCCCCCCCCCCCCTCCATAATCAGAGTATCTGTGTGCGAGAGTGAAAGTAAACAAATCTACCGGCTGCCCTTGTTCCTAGTTACTTGTACAGGGAAGGGGCAAAGGAACAGCGGGACTACATGCACAGAAGACGATTTTTGTTGAAAGACGTTCTCCTGACTTATAATATATATATAAGTTATACACCTATTGACAAAGGTAAGCTACAGTCAACAAAAAAGAAAAGGGACACAGGGAGAATCATGAGGAACATTCTCTTGACTTATATATAGAAAGAGGGAGAATCAGCTGGAAGGAATGAAGAAATGTCACAAAATTCTTTTGCGCTAATTACATCTGCAGGAATATTTTATTGTGTTTAACCCTTAAGGAAAGTCGCAATGCACAGAATAAGGAGGGGAAAAAAAGTTTGCTTTATATCTAATTATGTGAACGGTGAGGTTGTTTTGAGCTGGAAACAGTTTGGGGTGTGATCATGAAATGTAGTTTTCACACAGATAAAATTTTTACTGACAACTCTGCTCCGGAATTTTTCACCCATTTTCTTTTTAGTGTCTCTTGCCCATTTCGTTTTTCGCAAATGTTTTGAATTCACGTTTTGAGTCACCTAGTATACTGCCGTCTCAATTCTTAGTGCAGTTGAACTCCTATGCCGCACGTTGCAAAGCTCAAAGAAAACACAGCTGGTGTGCTGTATACAATACAAGAAGATAATGCTATATGTGGCTTTTCCCAGCGCACACAGATGTGAAATGACACTATTTCATAACACAGAAGGTTCTGTTCGGATTGTTGTGAAACTGATGGACTGCTAAGCTTCATATTGCAAAACTGACAGGAGAGGGAGAGAGGGAGAGGGAGAGAGGGAGAGAGAGAGAGGGAGAGAGAGAGAGGGAGGGAGAAAGAGAGAGAGAGAGAGAGAGAGAGAGAGAGAGAGAGAGAGAGAGAGAGAGAGATACACATGTAGAAGATATAAAATAAATTGAATAAGAAAAAAACAAACCATTAATTGTACAAAAATATTGTTAACAATTTGCATATTTCCTCAAAAATCGCAATTTATATTCATAATATAGCACCCCCCC
>NW_004797483.1:931776-950369 GCF_000002075.1 Aplysia californica | reverse complement strand
CCCCCCAATCCATTTACAATAACAGTTTAGAAAAACCAAGACCCCATTGGCTTACCTGATTCACATTAATAATATTAATAGATTTCATTTACACGCAAATTCGCGCTCAACAGCAAACTCACTCTAAAAGTAAAAGCACTTTACATTCTATATATTATTACCTCAGCAGACCTGATAGCATTCTGAAAGAATTTCAACTTCCTGGGAACCAAACAATGCAATTTGTCAGTTTACAGGCTCTAAAACACTAACATACTGACAATACCTTCCCTTGTCAATGAACAGCAATAACATAATATACCAGTGAATATATTCCACTGTCAGATTTCTGGACTGCAAACTGACAAGAGTCATATATGAACGCTTCGAAATACCCACAGAAGAGAGACCAAATGTGTGTTATTGTGGTGAAATCAGGCTCTAGTTAAAATATATGAGAATTGAAGAAACAAGACTCGTTCTCTCCCGTTGGGCAATATTTTAACAGTTTGTCGTTGTTGTTGTTGTTGTGTGTGTGTGTGTGTGTGTGTGTGTGTGTGTGTGTGTGTGTGTGAGCACCTTTTATGTCCATTTCTGAGCGGATTTTATTGGAAAAATGTTAACCCAAAGCACAAACAAAATGTAAATTTCCAGTTTTCTAGGGCACTCAAGCTTTGGAACTCATCAAACTTTGGTAGCCATTTTCTTGTTAAATACTAAACTCATACACCAGCCGACCCCCTTCTCATTAAAAAGCAAAATATCTCGACTTCTATATTTAGATAAATGGGTATTTTTTTCAATCAAAAGCAAGACTAAATAAACAAGATTTAAGTGATATCAGTAACTCCATATCCTGTCCAAAAATTGACAGGCACCCGATTTAAATGAGTCTCGACAAATAGTGCCAGCAGTGACCTGAACCACTCATATTCATTATATTACATTATTGTCAAAAAAAAGAAAAAAAAAAAAGAAGTAGTGTTCACAAAACGTGAATAATAATGCAGACAATTTCTATAGCGCTCACTCCCATTCGACTTAGTTCTAAGCACTTTTCAATATCATCATCGTTACATAACACTGCATAATACGCTATATGAATACAAATATGCTATTGCTCATACCCATGCATGCACACAACAATCCAGTCTTTCTCTCTCTTTATCTCATTCACACACACTCATACACATGCATACACATACACACACCAGAGCATCTTGCAAACATGTCAAATACTCATAAAATAGAGGCCAATGTGCATCTTTAGATTAGCTGAACCATCTGGGTAGACAATCATGCTATCACAACACAATCAATTATAACAATATGCAAATCATATTATGAATATGAGAGTACTATGAATAAGAAAAACTAACAATCAAGGCGGCATTTCAAATTCATGAGGATTGCTTTTAAAAATGTATTTCAAACTTTGCCTCCAACTTTGTAACTTTGTATCCAACAAAAAACACACTTAAAATAAACATGGACTTTATTTTTCTGTTATGCACAACTGAACTGCTTTATCTCAAAGCCATTTGTCCACTAAAGTGAACACACATTAAAGTGACAATTCATCTCACACTGTATATTCCTCACTTTTGTCAAAAGAGCATTTTAATTTTTATTTTGAATCAAGCAAATTAAGGCACTTAAAACAAAATTCATAGGAACCAATTCCTTCGCCAAAATGAACAATGACAAAAACTCATATAAATCAATATTTTAATATTTGATTTTACCAGATTAACTACAGTTAGCTTGCCCTGTTTTAAGTCCAACATTCACATATCCATACATCACTGCCTGAAAGTAGCAAAATGATGAAAGTTGAGCATCAGACGTCTGAATCTACAAAAATTACCATACTTAATGAGAAAACAAAACAGGGAACTTCTTAAATTCTACAGTTAAGCACAGATAACTTAAAACTCAAACATGCAATTGAAAACAAAAATTCACAGACAGCTTGAACAATTTGACATTCCCAAACTGATTATATTATATATTTATACTTTTTATTGGTAGCATTGTTTACTCGAATACACGCACCTATGTGTTGTACAACTAATCTTGAAAAGCCCCTTCGAATTTATTCCCTGCAATTTTCTCGAATTCAAATCGACCTGCATGCGAAATGGAAACCAAAGCACACCCATGCATTATCATTGAGAGTATCAGGCTACACAAGTCCATCAGCCCCCCCCCAAACACACACACAGCTTAATACATCACTGGAATCAAGACACACGAATCATTACACATTACCGGTAGTGTGTGTCCGGCGGCAGAACTTCCTCGAATCTAGTCATGCGAGGGAGGGTGCTGGATGATAAGATGAAGAGTGTGGCCTTGCAATGGCCTAATCACTTGTTGTGTGAATTTTATGAATGTGTTCCTGTGGTTGTTTGAACACACAAGAGGGGTGGGTGACATGCTCTTCCCAAGAGCAATTTCTTAGTAGAAAGGCTCATTAGAATTAACTACTCCCTTTCTCTTGCTTCGACACTGCATGAGGGGCACACAAGCACTATCCGTCCATCTTACCTTTGATCGATACCGGGTACATTTCATGATGGTAGAGAAAACTTAATTGTCTGACAACAAAAACAAAGCATCCCATTTTAGCAGAGGTTGACAATAAGTCTTGCACTACGACAGAAATTTGTTAGAAGTTTGGCAACCCAAAACAACCCTTTCTACGTTTCTAAAAAAAAACCCAAAGTAAATTGAAAATGCCAGTGATGGATGTCTACCCCACCATTACACTGTCACAGTTTACTATCTTTGATTTCCTTCTATATATTTCCTTTTTTTTCATTGTCACAGTTTATTGAATTATGGATGTGTCAAACACATTTGTCAAAACGCGACATCAGAGATATCCACGCTTTACTATAAATAAACTACAATTCCTTTCCTTGGTTTCATAATTGATCCTTCCACGATAGATTTATTAAACTTTATATTCTGCTCTAAATACTTTAACTAGTCCTCATTATTTAAAATGTTCAACGTGCCTGTAAGAACCAAGGAAATCATTAAGTACAGAATCCAAATGTCCGTAAAAAGGAATGACACAGAAAAATACCATGCAGCCCTCCAATGTCTTTCAACTTTTTAGTTTATTTCACACAACTGTCATAATTTTGTCAGACCTGCCAACTTTTCAGTCTGCCACAGGGAAAATGACAGCAATACAGAAAATGTGTGCGGAGATCATGTTTACGAGTCAAATGTCCTCAAGCATTAACTTGTTTTCACTCTGATGTAGCAAAATCCCGTCAAACATTTGAACACGTTAAAGCTATGTGCATCGTTTGATTACAGCAACAACAAAAAAACCCAAGTTTCTTCGTTCCAACTGACTTCAGAAATTAAGGAGAGAAAAAATTTTTCCTCTGTCTCACAATAAATCGAGAAAAAAAATGACATTATCGTGACCTCAGGAAATTCAGTCTGAATTTGGGAATATCCCAATAAAATAAAATTGAGAAGGTAGGCAGGCCTGCATTGCAAGTCCTGTCACAATTCCATTTTCTTTTTGAAAGGCAAAAAAACATTTCACCCTCACTCAGGCAACTCATGTAAGTCACAAACAGGACTGACATGAACTGACTGTTCTTACACGAACATCCCTTGTCAAGACTGCTGGATATAGCAATCTTACTTTTACTTTAAAATATGTTTTAGTTACAGTTTTACGGCACTTGAAACACAAATAAGTCGTTTAAGTTTTGAAGATTAGAGGTGTTACTAGAGAGTAACATACAAAAAAAAGAGAGAGGTAAGGATGTCAGAGGTTTTATAGTAAAGGAGGCCCAAATCATACCAAGCACCAGCCACCAACCCACAAGCTTACTTCGCTTCATCAAATGTATGTACCAAGAAAAAAACAATGGAGACACACACTACACGTCTTGCTTATTTTCGTAGAGGTTTTACGGCGCTCACAACTGCAAAAGGTCATATGAGCGCCAAAGGGGTGGATGTCAACAGAGAAGTCCTTACAGGGAATCAGACTTACTCTGTCCACCTCTCTAGCTTCAACAGCACAAAGTCCGCTTCGACTTTCAAGGCACCCCAGAAATAGAGGGTCACAAGAGTGTGACAAACATACAAAAAAAGTAGAGGAAAATGACGATAGTAAGGATTTGGAAAGAAAAAGCAGCAGTTCTCTGTTGTAGTTCAGGCACAGTTATGAGCATGACATTGTTGGATCAGCCCATTTACAATTCTACTGTGCATTAGAACGAGAAATGTCCCCCGTTTGGGAATGGCCTAAAGACACTTCAGTCAGTGGCACCGCCCCGGAGGGTAACTACACATCTTGTTGGCTAGAGCAGCTTTTAACAATCTTAATACCCTTTGATTCAAAGCCATACTGGTGTACATCTCCTTGATCACAGTTATGTACACAAACTCTTTTCTTACAGCTTTTGCCACGTTCAACTACAAGAAAGTAATACCCAGAAACTGGAAGTGATCAAGTTCCAGAAATGTTTGCTAAAATAACAACTTTGGGGTGAAAAGGTCAATAGAGCCAGAGCAGAAAACAAAGTTTACAAAAGTACAAGGCTTGGACTCAGACATCCCCAATTGACAATTTTTTCCACGTGACCCCGATGCTGTCGCGGAAGTCAAAAGTAGTTAAAAGTCATAAAATACAAAAATAATTCCCAGTAGGTATTGGAAATGAATGTGACATTACACTTGAATATGTGACAAGGAATTTAACAATAGAACAATCACATAGCAAATGCTTCAGTAAAGAGTACTTTCAACGACAAGATATTAAAACTTTACATAGAGACAAGTAGCAGCAAAATACAAGAACATAAAAGCCATTTTAACCAAGAGTCACATCTTCCATATATATATATACACATTATTTCCCACAGAAACTTCTAAATGACGAATACATTAAACTTATAACTTATTCAGTAGACCAATGCCCATTTAATACAATCTACCCCCGACGAATTTTAGCGTGTGTAGATTAGAATCCTTCCTTTTTTCATTACTACTGTAATCCAGCACTTTATAATTCGGTAAACAAAAAGTGTACCTCTGAGAAAACAAGTTCATTGTACACCAGAAATTAACACACTTACTGTTCCTGAGCACATCAGTACGAAAGAGCATCTACTAAATCACAAGTGTCTCTTTGAGAGTAAATGAAGACTAGGAATGTAATGGTCCACTCTCTTCAGACCAAAATACTAATATTTAAAGAACTAAGACATACATTTATAAGGCTTTTCAATCACAGACTTCATGGGTGTAAACTTAAAAGTTTCATCAGAATTTACAGTTTCCTCCATTGGCACTCTGCACTGTTAGAAATCCATCTCAAAAGCAGAAGGGCCAAATGACTCGAATCCAATGCGCAGTTCTCCCCCTGAACCCACTTTGACGGGGTAGGTCCGAGCTACGACGTTCCTGCCAGGTGGGCTGATAGAGCAACCATTGTCGATGTTAAAGGTCCACTTGTGCCAGGGACATCGGAGACTTACTTGGCCAAGGACAAGTTCTTCAATGTCAGCCAGGTGCAAAGGGCCGCCTTTGTAGAATAACAAAAAAGAGACATAAAAAAAAGTAATTGGTCTTTCCTGCATGAGAGTATACACTTGACAAGGTTTACCTATGACAGTTTATCATAAACTTCCATTGACAAACCTTCGGGGGGATGGGAGGGGGGGGGCCCTTAATTTGGGAGTTAGTTGCAGGGACAGGAGACAATTATTTATAAAAACGTTACAACTTGTGAGAAAATATATATTTGGGAAGGGCGCTGATAATAACAAGGGAATTTACGGTCTTCTTTTTGTATCCCCGATTCAAACAAAAAGACTCCTCTGCTACTAAACACACGACAGTGCTCCCTAAGTCAGTCCCAGTCATTCAAATTGAATTTGCCAAACAGACACAGTGAAGCAACCTAGGGGCTCTGTTGCTACCATCCTTCATTTTGACCCCTGCCAAATGCCAAGTTTTCATTTTGTAACTGGCTACCGGCACACATAAAAAACTAAGCTTTACATATATCGCTAGCCGCATGATTCAACCTCCTAAGTAACAAAACTTTCGAAAATCACTTTTAGAACCCCCCATGTAGTACAACCTTTGATTCACCTTATGTTAAAATCCCGAGTTTGAAAGATTACCACAAAGTGTTTCAATCCTTCAGTAAATCAATCGCCCATATCACACCAGTCAAGACAGACTGGAGGATCACATTAAAACAAAGTGCTGCCTTTGCTAGCTTTGACTCAGATCGAACCCTATCGATAGCCAGATGATTTTGTTAAGGCAGTTTGCATTATCTATCACAAGGTTTGGTAGTCTAAGTGTAGTTGAGAAAGGGCAAGATGACATCAAAGAATATGTTAATATTGACTTGACCCAGTCGGTAAATAGTGGCAAAGGCTACTGACGAATGAGTGTTTTTTACAGTCTATGACTGACAGCTAAGGGGCACTTCTTATTTCACATTCGGTACAGCTATTGAAAAATATTTTTATCGCGACTTTTCGCATTTCTTAATTTGCTTTAAGTGTGCGCCCCTTGCTGTGTCTGTCATGTACCATTCTTGAATCATTAAGTAGTTAATCAGGGCCAGGTAGATGATAGCTAATTTGTCACTTGAAAAAAAAAAGCAACTCATAATATAAACACATTCGCTCCAAAAATTCTCTCTTCAACAAACCTTCAACTTCTACTCTCCAGCTCCACACTTCAATTTGAAACAAATCTCATACATTCTACCTATATATATATGCAAAACAATGAGTTTGTATACAACTGCCTTCACACAGTGGTTATTCAAGACTGTTGCACAGACAGTTTACATGACTTGGAGATGGGAGCTCCATGATTGTCAAATTACTAGAGAGCAGAAGAGGACAAGCAATTTTGTAATAAGTAATTCTTCGACAAACTTGACGAAATTGCTTTCCCATTACTACTACAGACAGCATACAGGCAAAATCTATCTGCCTAATACTTTTAAAGCCTCAGATGCCTTTATAGAGAGTACAAAAGAAAACGGAAAGAGTCACACATTGTCCAGGATGACTTTAGAGAGATATTCAGAAAGAGCGACCTGTTGTTGTATGTATGTCCGAGGGATCAATGTGAAGTATGCAGGGTAGGAGCAAGAATCTAACAAGAAGCTTGCACAAAACCCAGTGAATGGGACCAGATTATGTTGAGTGTGCATGGACTTGGAAGCAAATTTGTTAGTATGGCGTTGAACGCATCTTTTGCACGATATCATAACAGCAAGTTAGCTGTCTACATTTTTTAAAATTTGGTAACCAAAGATGTGAAGTGTCATGTTTGGCACGAATGAGAAGGACCATTGATTGCCAATGAATTCTCTTCTGATGTCAATAAATTCCTGGAGGAGCCTACTCACAATGCCATGTCCATATATATATTAACAGTGATGGCTGTACTTATCAGACCACAACGCTATCTTGTCAAATGTAACCAGCGACATTTGTACCAATAAAACAAACTGCTGAATACAAATACCTTGAAAAAGAACAAAACGCAAATGGAAGTGGACAGCACACACAGCGTATATCAAAGGTCCCTCCAAAATGGTAGGGTCTAGTCTATGAGTGCTCATGGATAGTCTTGAACGTTTTTTAAGAAAGCAAGACAATCCGATGTTCAACTGGACCATTCAGACTTGGCTGAAAGAAAAACATCCAGTACAAATTGAACCTAAAGATGAATGGTCTTTTTTACGTACTCCATTAGGCCATTATGTCATAACCATCACTCAAAAGGTGACATATGATATGATATCAAATTGAAAGAAATTGAATGAAGAATACATTCCAACATGAAACAAAGATTAATTTTGAACATAGGCATGCATTACACCAGTTAGAATGGTAAATGGTGATGAGAAATATAAATTTTTACAGAAAAAAATTCCACTCACCGAACAAGTGAAAGCAAATCAACATAAAGTAACTATCTTATCAAGTACAGGCCATAACTTTCTGAATGCGCAGCTTTTTATTTGAAAGCAATATGATATCACAAATTTTGTTTGAGTTATGATATTTCTACTAGGTTCGATTATGTATCGTTTTGTTGATGAAAGACCGCAAGAACTAATTCACTTGTTTTTCGCCAAACTGACGCTTTGACAATGTGAAAGTAGTAGATGTTTTCGTTTCCTAATCCCATTCCAAGTTTTCAATAACAATAATAAGTACAGTCGAACCTGCCCTGACGGCCACCTCTATCAGACGGCCACCTGTACAAACTGCCACTTTCTATCTCCCCCCTTGCGTTTTTTTCTATATAATTTAACTGTGTACGACGGGCACCTGTCCAACGCGGCCGCGGCCACTATATTTTAACACACAACCCCTATCACACCAAGTAATAACGCCTGTCTAAGACGGTCACCTTATAGTGACACCATTACGTTTTGTCATAAATTGCATTGGCCCCTGGCGTTGTGGGCGAGCTGTCATAATCCAATCACCTGTCATTGTTGTTAGGTAGTCCCTCCAACCGATCATGTTGCGTGGGCCCCTCCCATGGTTGACCAATATACATAGGTATCAATTTTCAGCTGCTGGTGAGGTAAGCGTGTGATCCCTCAAAACCAATAAGCCCCACCCAGAACTCATACACAAATCGTAAGTGAGATGAGTGGTCACTGTTTACCCAGTCTGTAACAAAGTAACAATGAACGTCAACATGAACTTGTGACAGAAGCGTCGCTCGTTCTCCAAGTGGTGGCGACTCATGAGTTTGTTTTAACATGGCACTCGGTCTTCCTCGTCTGATACATTTCGTTTTATGGTCACCCTTGGGCAAAATCCGCAACAAAATAACAAACGAAATACATGTGTACAAACCAACAACAACAAAAACAACAGCAATGCGGCTACTTTCGAATGGGACCTCAGGTGGGAATGGGTTGGGTTTTTTTCATTTTGATTAGTCCTGCCTGAGACGACCACCTGTCTTATACGGCCACTTTTCTCTTTGACAATGGGTGGCCGTCTTACACAGGTTTGACTGTACTTATAAATGACGGATCATGTTAAAACGAAACAAAAGTGAGGCACTCTATCATTGCCGATATATTGGCGACGTCCGGAAAGAGTTTATTTAGCGATATTGTCCCAGCTGTAAACCTTTTAAAAGCTGTAGAAACTACCCAGTGGGGTTTCAATTAGTGCTTATTAAGGAATTTTCTTGAATACAGCTAACAGGTCTTTAAACAAAAATATCGATCTGTTAAGACAAATTGAAGTAATTGTGCAAAAGTTGGGGATGTTTTACTGCACTATAACATATGTTCAGGGAGCACTCTAATAAAGTTCCAATATTAAGGAGCAGTAGGCAATTTTTTTTAAAGAAAAAGAAGTCATAAAAAGCTTACCAGCATGCGGGCATTTTGCTTGAGTAGCATACACTTCCTTTCCAATGCGAAACAAGGCTATTGTGTCATCATTCAAGTCTACAGCCTGTCCAAAGCATTTCCGGTGAACATGAGACTCCGCAGAATTCATTGAGTCAAAAGAAACTTTCAGTTCATGATTAGGATTTGAGACATGAACCAAATGGCGGTGATTCCTCTGATCAGGGTCTTGCCAGTCAAGAAGATCTGTAAAAGAGGTCAGAATATCCTGAAACAGTTCTCAAAGAAGTTTTTACTGAATAAAAGTAATGGTTAAGTTTTTGCAATCTAACAAGTCTCATTCAGGCACTACCGAAATTGGTGGGACAAGGAAATCTTTTCAATGTGTCAAGGACCCTGTAGACATTCAGTTTTCTGTACCTGATACTTGTCAGTCCTCGGGCTGCCTCAGACCCAGCCTTTTGGTCATACGGCTGATATTACATATCTGGTGACACCAGATATTTTACTGACAAGTCAATGAGGGGCAATTCCTTTGAAGTTTCTCCGGGCCACTTTAAAATTTCATTCCAATATTTACTTATATAAATTCTTTTTTTTTTTAAATTTGGCCAAAGCCTAAAGGGAACTAATTTTAATAGCATAATTTTCATAATCATCGCAAACCAGGAGCAAATGGCAAAGAAACGCTAGAAATAGGCAGAACTCTCAGAGGCGTTGCTGTTGTGGGGCTCAGATTATCAAACGACCGTCCAGTGGGTGCAGTGCACCATCTGTAGTGTGTAGGCCTACATCTAGCGGCCGATTCCCTGGCGGTATAACGGGCAAATTTTTATTAATTTAAAAGGACTGTATAACAGGCCATAGGTGGATGGTGGTGTAAAGGCACAAGAGAAAATACTATCTTATGGTTATAGGTGTTCATTTTCGTACATTGGGAAAACCTAGGGGTAAGCAAACTGGCAGTATAAAAGGGGGTTTACAATGAGGTTTGACTGTACTGCCTCTTGCGTCACAGATCTGAATCCACTCTCATGGATGATCACACCTTGATCGTTAATCTCGATGAAACAAAACGTAAAATGTTCGCCTCAGATGGGATCACACAGAGGTGTCTAAATTCATCAACATGTTTGTTTTTCCCAACATCACACTCGCACCTGAGCTTACATCACAAGTTGTGGGTGGGTTGGGTCTACTACTCTGCATCAGACGGGATCACATCAAACTGTGAACTCTTTTTTGTGCTTTTGTATCCCTGACCATTACAGCAGTCTCTACTTTCGAATTTTCAATACAGACTGGACTTTTATTGGTGTGGTCACAAGTGACAATTTAACACAATATTTGAATATATTACTACATATATATAGCATTACTGCAGAGGCAGGGGAACTCGGTCAGAGATGGAAAGCAAAATATCTAAATAAACGAAATTTTAGACAAGTTAAAAGGGTACGGCAAAGGGGAGGAGCTATAGGGTCAGCGATTGGAAGTAAAAATGGCATGCCTCATGAGACTGATACAATGTCATCAAGGATGACCACTAGTCTCTATACTGGCCAATATGGAGTACTTTATCGTAATAAGAGAGCCCACGATAAGTATCAGTACGTAGATTCAACAAGGGACATAGCAAAAGTTTTTTTTACTGTAGTAGAATGTCAATCATTTTTTTTACCATAAAAGGCCACAAACTGCAGTAGTAGGCCTACATTAGCTCGAGCTGTGTCTATTGTTGGGGATTTTTATTTGAACTTTTTTCCTGTTTTTTGGGGGGGGGGGGTGTTGTTTTTATTTTCTTATTACAGCATTCTTTTGATGAAAGACCGGAATCAGGGGGGGGGTTTTGTTTGCTTTTTAGGGGAAGGGGCAGAGCTTCATTTTTTTATTCTTTTTTTTTAATCTAGCAAAACCTCAAAAGCTGCCTCCAAATTCTGGGGGATCAACTAGCCTCCGTCACTACTTTGCTCGCCATAAAAGTCATAAACCGATACAGAGGTCACATCAAGTTCATTTCAGAGTAACTTCACCATTTGTGGGCCTGAACATGAGTTACCATGGATTCTCCCTTTGGTTTTTAATTTTAATGAGTTGCCCAAGATCCCGGAAGGATATCCGTAACAAGCGACCACACCAACAGACACAATAAAAAAAAGACCTGCTAACCTGCACTCTATTTTATAGTCGTCCCTCGTTACGGAGTCCTTCCAAGATTAGATCCCACATTTTCCTTGCTCCCAAGCACCGGGACCTTAGGCGGAGACAACTAACACTATTTGTTCTTTAGGCTATCGCTATTATCCATTTTATTCTCACTCCGGGTGAGAATAAGGGGAAGGCGTTATTGGGAGTCAACTCCCCATAAATGTCAACTGGTTTAGGAGTCAACTGCCCATTTAATCAGTGGATGTTATTGGGAGAGATCATCATGTAACGTTTTACGTGAAATAAGAGTTGAGAGTACAAATTAGATTTATAGTGTAGAACTTTTATGCCTCGTTACACGACATCTGCGTATAAAATAGTAGTCTAGTTAAACTAATGATGTTTTATTTAAATTAACGTGCACAGGCGTGGGGGCTCAAGTGGCTAAGTGAGCAGTGAGTTCAGACTCAAGTAATATCAAGCAAGTGTAGGTGACACAGGGTTTAGATGGGTGTGGTCACTGGAGTAGCCTTGAAAGAGCAAGACACGACAACCCTAGCTCAAAATACAGGGCGCTGCACAGTGGCAATCAGTAACAGCAATGGCATGGTTGCAAATTGTTCTGTACTGATGCAATTATATTGTGTATATGATTTATATATATATATGTGTGCATGTATTTGGGTACGTGTATATGTTCATAAAGTTACGTATTTATGTGTATGTATTAATATGTTTGCCATTGTAAACCAAATTGCCCTTCTGGGATCAATAAAAGTGGAATTTACTTTTTTTTAAAAATAAGGTGCTGGTGAATAAACTTTAATTCGTCTGTACTTAGTTCACAACCCACCGTTCTGTCCAAGTCTCTACAAGTAATAGTTTGCTTTGCTTTTCATCTACCTTTTTCAAGCTGTCGCGTAGGCCTGTTATTGTTACTGAATGTGAGCAGATCTTGCGTCTTGCACGCTATTAAAACTGAGCGTGCTCAGGCGTGTTCTGCATGCAGCAATGAGTAAATTTTCAGCGTTTTTACGAGCGTCATGTCATTAAATCGGGCTTAAATTTATTTTAGCGCACAAAGCTTAAAAACTTACTCCATCTGCACGCAGAACATGCCTGAGCATGCACATTATTTTAATTTTATATAATTATCCTATTCGTTTTTCTCTTACAGCATTACCTTCTTGAGTACACTCATTTTAAATCTCTCTCTTTCTCTCACCCCCCTCCACAGTTTAACGAAACTCCTGACGTAAGGAGTTATTACTAGGAGAATGTTTAAAATATCTGAATATGATTGTGAGGTATCCAGTGGCCGAGGGTGAACCAAAATTTGAAATTTGCTCACGTCTGCACCCACGTTGTTGTTATGTGTGTCAATAAAAGAAATCAAAGAGAGGGATGGAGAGAGAGAGAGAGAGAGAGAGAGTGTGTGTGTGAGGGTGTGTGTGTGTGTGCCTGTGTGTGTGTGTGTGTGTGTGACTGTGTGTGTGTGTGTGTTTGTGTGTGTGCCTGTGTGTGTGTGTGTGTGTGTTTGTGTGTGTGCCTGTGTGTGTGTGTGTGTGTGTTTGTGTGTGTGCCTGTGTGTGTGTGTGTGTGTGTGTGTGTGTGTGTGTGTGTGTGTGTGTGTGTGAGAGAGAGAGAGAGAGAAAGAGAGAGATGAACAAATTTACACAAAGGGAATGTTTTGGAGAAAAATGAGTAGGAGGATAGTGTGTGTGCTCAGGCGTATTCTGCGTGCAGACGTGAGTACATTTTTAAGCTTTGCGACCTAAAATAAATAGGCCCATAAGCCCCATTTATTAATGACGCTCGTAAACGCTGGAAATTTACTCACTTTTGCATGAGAGAACACACCTGAGCATGCACCCAGTGATAGCACGCAAGACGCAAGATCAACTCACATTCAGTGACAAACAATAAATATGAAAAGAAAGGAAAAAGAAGACAGCTTGGAAAAGGTAGATGAAAAGCAAAGCAAACTTGACAGAACGTCAGGTTGTGAACTAAGCACAGTCTATGAATTAAAGTTTATTTGCAAGCGCATAAATATAATATTATACGCCTGTCCAACTCTGGCGTTGACCAGATGACAAGGACATATTTATATGTGGTTACTTGAGGGAGGCATTTGCGCTGCCAAGAGCGAAATGCTCGCAGCTAAAGGGATTTGAAAACAACAACGCCTGTCCACATTAATATAATAATAATAACAACATTTACTGGACTACTTTTGCGCGCAGGTGTCGTGTAACTATAGAGCGGTCAAAAATTCGAGGCGCAACTTTTCCTCAAATATCTCGGGAGAATCAATGTCAGCCATACTTTGCACAGCAGTTTGTATAAAAATGTTTTAACTAAATCATATTTTTCCACAACAATTGAGGCTCGATCAAAAAATATTTCTTCATAAATTTATACTAGGCCTATAAATCTCCATCACGCGAAAAATGTGATTGTTCTCATAGCACTTCCCGCTTCTCGCACACATTTTGCAAACGCTATGGCCTACGTCATAGCTCGTCAATGACACTTTTTAGTGGCAAAACTGCATACAAAAATGTTTATATAATGAACACATTCTTTTTACTCTAAAGGTTTCCTAAACATACGTTCAATAAGCATGCATGCTATTGCGATTGGAAAAAAAATGACAGACTTGCTTTTAAAAGTGATATTGCCGGAGCTGTAAAATTTGTTTAATTCGTAGAAACAATCGACTGGGATTTTTTATTAGTATTTATTAAGGAATTTTCTAGAATACAGTGTGCAGAAGTTTGAAAAAATATTCACCACTGTTAAGACAAATTGATACAAGTCACTGTGCAAAAGTTGGAGAATCTATGTTCTATCTATAGGTAAGGAGATATTTCACAATAAGTTGCGCCGTGTATTTTGACCGCACTATAGGCGTAAATTGGTATACTATGAATTTAATTTGTACTCTTAACTCAGATTCCACGCAAGGCGTTGCATGCATGATTAATGATCTCTTTTCAATATAATAGCTAGCATTTATTAATTACCCTGTCGACCCCATCGTTTGCCCCCTCATTCCCTTCGCCAACTCTTTCCACCTCTCTCTCCCTCTCATTGATTTCTTTTATTGACACATAACAACAACGTGAGTGCAGACGTGAATAAATTTCAAATTTTGGTTCACCCACGGCCACTGGATACCTCACAATTGTATTCAGACATTTTAAACATTCTCCTAGTAATAACTCCTTACGTCAGGAGTTTCGTTAAACTGGCCGTTTTCCTCTCCAGTATTTTTGCAAAGTCCAGATGCATGCACATCTGTGTACGGTCTCGTAGCACCAAGCCTTAGCGCAGGTAGGGCGTACGGTCCCCTAGCGCCAAACACTATTGGGGCGTACGGTCCCCTAACAATAATAGCCTAATCTAAATTGTGTCGATGGGGTTGTTAAAAACACCTACATTAAAAATTCTTATTCTTCTTCTCTCTCTTTCTTCTTTTCTTCTTCTTCTCGATCGCATCACACTTGAAGTCTGGTATCTCTGTCATAAATTGGGCCGTCCTGCTCAGTTCATCTGTCGGCCCGTATAGCAGCGTCAGAGGGGTTGGCCACGTTTCCTGTCTCAGGGCCCTGTGTGTCTTGCAGTGCTGAAGGATGTGTTCAACAGTTTGGTCTGCCTCTCCACACTGGCATTTTGGTGATTGTACTAGTTTAAAACATTTGTACATATATGTTATCTCAGTCTTGTGTGTTGTGTCCTTAGTCTGAAGATAATCACTTTCTTGGCGGGACAGCTCATGGTAGCCATCTGGTGTCTGAGGTGCTTTAAAAAGAGTATAATAGTTTTTATTTCTGTGTAGTTAACGCCTTTTCTCTCTCTTTCTCCCCCTTTTCTTCTGACCTGCCTCGAGTTGCATCGCTCATGGTATGGCCGGTCACCTCTATTTTCACCGCCCAGCCCCGCTCAGCTTGCAGTGTGACCAGAGCCTTTCTCATCTTTAGAACTAACTCAACTCACACAGCGCTGAGATTTCAATAGATAGGGAACCAACTTCGCACACACTTTCAAGAATGAATGAAAAGTTTGGCCAACAATCCGCTAAAATTAAAATATCAGTTTTACGATACCCGCTACATTTTTGTTGACTGTTGTATAATTCTCATGACCGGAAGTTCTCGCGCTACTCCTCTCTCTCTCCACTGCCCACAGACAAAATTGTACGCTTTTACTTTTAGTAGGCTACAGTTGTAATGGAACGTTTGTTCACAATGTAGAATTCTGTGGTTTAGGGTGAACGCAAAATTTGTTGGCCTAGATCTAGGCTATACGGTGAACACGCACCGGGTGAGAATAGCCAAAAGACTCGCCTGCACTATTCTCACCCCGGGTGAGAATAGAGGTGGCCTTGTTTAATTACTTATTTTACCTTAGATGTTCGAAAATTTCATTGCAACCTGAAGGAAAACGGTAAAATGGAAAAAAGGTAGCTAATGGAAGTCGCAAAGTGAAGAGGGTACAGGAAATGTAAAAATTAGATTTAGAGATAGATCCTAGTCTGTGTTTTGTAGACTTAGAAACACTGAAAAACATCATGAAGCATTGAAAACTGATCTGATGCGACTCCCATGAATAACATCAACTGATTAAATGGGCAGTCGACTCGCAAAAACCAGTTGATATTAAATTAAATGATGATTAGTAGTAGGCCTAGATTACATGGTTATGATTAATTTGGGGAGTTGACTCAATTGTCAATATACAAGTACAAGTCACTTCGTATTTTATTAGATCCAGTCATACCATACTAAAATGCGAAAAGACACACAAAAAGACGGCGAAAAGACACGAAAAGATAAAATACCGGTCCTAATTGGGAAGATGTCCCGCATGTTCGTATGACCTTATGATGCAGTTGTGAGTGTCGTGGTAAAACACTTTAATTTTTTTACAAAGAAGAAAAAAAAAAGAATTCAAGTGAAGAGAGTGGTAAGCCAAGAGAGTTGTAGGCAAAAATCAACAAGATGCGCCTTCTACTTCTAAATTGTATACATTCATTACATCTCTAGATTCTATAGATCTATCTAGATTTAGATCTATTCTAGATCTACATGTGGGCCTAATTATGGGAGGATCATCATGTCCCTGACTGACTGACAGACAGATGACGTAACTTTCGACTGTCATAAATGTCATAAGTTATCCTTCTTCTATCCGGTCCTGTCACACAAAATCTCACCTTGTAATTTTACGCCAGGGACAGGCAGATACAACTTGTTATCCTCCGCCTCCATGCGTGAGGCCACGTTCGACATCCACTTTTGTTCTGATCCTCAGACAACTCTCAACGGAAAAAAAACCTTTAAATGTTTGTCAACAGACCTCACGTGCTCGAAACGTGGAATTAAAGTATGTTGATAAACCACAAACCACGTGCAACAAGCTCGACTGCTTATTAGTGTGTTTGGCGTTTGGGCTTGGTAGGCTAAAGGTTATGTTTTTGTCATGGGTTGTGGTTATTCATGTACTAAATCCAGAATTCTACTTCCGCTAAAAAATATAGTCTCAAACAACACCTTCTGATGTCATCAGAATTAGATATCTACTTCCAATTTTGACGAGGAAATATTAAACCTGATTCATTCTATCCATTCTTAAGTACTTTTAAGTAGAAAAAAACAACAGAACACACGCAGTAGATCTATTATTGTTTAGTTATTTTCCTTAGCCAATCGAATCTTCTGGCGGTCTTATGAAGTAGTAGCCTATCAGAGTATATTCATACGCCACCATTTGGTTGTTTTCGAAAGAGGGGAAGTTATCGCAATCTCTTACTTTGGCGTGTGTGTGTGTGTGTGTGTGTGTGTGTGTGTGTGTGTGTGTGTGAGTGGCATGTTGACAAAATGAGATAATTCTCGGATTTTAGCCCTGTAGACACGCTAGATTAACATGAAATGTATCGGTTGGGTTTGTGCAATTTATTATTAACACGGGAAAAAATTACATCAGTTTAAAATCTACAAAATTAACGTGTCTATTTTCAGCTAACATACCCAATCGTGGGTTGGGAGAAGCAATTTAACTCATTTTGTCAACACGCCTCATATTATATTATACACACACACGCACGCACGCACGCACGCACGCACGAACACATACTTTTTAAACCTAGACCTATCCATCTTAACTCCATCAAAAGTGTGATAAATCTGCATGAGTAATTGTCTGTAGGCCTATGATTTATTAACGTGAGGACGGGTTGAAGGAGGAAGAAGTAATGTGGAGAGTGTTCTCTATGAGCCATGAGCAGATTTTGAGGCCCACTAGGCTTGTCGTAGGAAAAAAAAACATGACTGAAGGTGGTCGCATTGGACAGAAACCACTATAATATATGGGGGAAACGCTGAGTCATGAAAGAGTAGCCGTTCGTTATAATAATAATAATAAATAATGATGATGATGATAGATGGCATTTGTATAGCGCAAATCCCCGCTCAACAGCAAGCTCTATGCGCTTCACAATCTATACTATTACGCCAGCAGACTTGAGAGCATTGTGAAACAAACTCAACTTCCTGGGAAGCATACAGTGAAAGCAGCCACTTATAGGCGCTAAAACACTAATATACTGACAAGATCTTTCGCTGTCTATGGCTGGTACCAAGGAGATTTAAAGATTGGTTCTAAGCTCCTTGCTGGGTACCCATTTCCACCTGGGCGAAGTAAGAAAAATTCATGTAAAGTGCCTTTCCCAAGGACACAACGTCGGGCCTGCGGCTCGAACCCCCGACCCCGCAACCTCACGATTACGAGTCCGGTAGAACCACTAGGCCACCGACGCCACTGTACAGGTGACTGCTAAGGAGAGGTCACTGGTGAGGCAGATACGATACTGAATTATGTCTCTCTTTTTTTCCCGAAATCCTCACAACTTACCAGCGAATTTTATTAAGCTTAGCTTAAATTGGGTGTAATTCGAACTACCCGTGGGGGTTTTGTTTTTGTTTTGTTTTGCTTCGTTTTGTTTTGTTTTGTTGTTGGGTTTTTGTGTGTGTGTTTTTTTGTGTTTTTTTTCGGGGGG
>NW_004797483.1:928833-930378 GCF_000002075.1 Aplysia californica | reverse complement strand
TATGTATATATAATTATCTCCAATCAGCTGCAGACCAAAGGTAACGCTGCAGAAACATAAAAATGTTAAACCATCTCACACAATCCGAAACACAAATGTGCACATTTCATCGTTTAAATGGTGTTATATTAAAGTTTCAAATTAAGAAAACCTGTGAAATATGTCTCAATGAACAAGTTCTGCTTCTCAAGCGGTGTCGGTAAACCAGAATAATGTGCATGAATGACGGGAAATGATTAAACCAAGATACGGGAAAGACCAGGCGTTCTCTAGGTTTTTGTTTCCTGCACTGATGTGACGCACACACAGACGGTTGGGAAACATTTGCCGCATGGCAGTTTAAAAATACCAAAAGAACTCTTCTCTTGGGAACAAGAGGGGGGAAGGTCAAGGAAAGGACGACGATGCAAAAAGTAAAAGTCTGCGAGGGAGACATGACCTCAAAGGTTCAAACCAAAACAGCCAAAAGTAACAAGCTGCTGATCAAGGGATTGTAGGTAGGTCAGCTTGAAGTGAATGCCAGTAATTTGTTCTGAGCAACCTGGACAGAGATCAACGTCCGAAACGGAGATCAGCCAGCTGAAGACCTCAGTCCAGAAAAGAATGAAGCCAAAAAAAGTCTCCAAGTTGAAAGGCAAAACGTTGCAACAAAGGCATTATATAATACACATCATGCTGTATCTGAAGAGACTAGATGATACAAATGAGGGCAGATCAAGAATAATGTCTTTCGATTCAACCGCAACAGGTGCGTATTCATGCCACAGACTTGTAGTGTATTTTAATAACAAAATCAAAGACTGCACCTTGACCTTATTCCGATTCGCCATGAAGCATACCGTTTGACTGTTAGGAACCAAATTAAATGAAGGGCAAAGAGAGAAAGGTTGCGACTTCACACGACTAGATTTGCGAGTCTGGTATTTTGCTTTCCACTTGCTCGACCACGGTGTGCTTTAGCGTGGCGAAGTTTCTTTTATAAAGAGCATAGAGTAGCGGCCACGACAGTGCCCGATCTATAGGATAAAATACAACATTGTACAGTAATTCAACTCAATGGGTGATGCTTACTTTAGATACGCTGTCACAGCTATGCATCGTCATTACAGAAGACAAAACGGAGAGCAGAAATTTCGAGCTGTTGTCACTGTCATCAACGGTGTCATTTAAAAACCCGTCGTCGCCCCACTCAGAAGACACGAGTTCGATTCCCGAATGAGGGGCTTTTCATTTCATGGAGTACATTGTTTGTATTTCCGTTTATATTCAAGGATCATAAAAGCCAACTCAGCCCCCTGGCTGGCCCGAAGGCAGAGTAGAAGTAGGTCGACTCCTAAATGATCTAAATTGGGTCAAAGTGGATGTAAAACATTTGTATCACAAACTCTATTGCCTATAGCCACGGAACGCACACACCGCTGCTTTATGGGTGGGGGTGGGGGGTTCGCGTGGTCAAGAGGTTACGGTGTTTGCTTCTCACTCAATAGGTCCCGGATTCGAAACCTGACAGCGACTAAAATTTTTCTTCTCTTAAATTTTCTCTTT
>NW_004797483.1:927153-928645 GCF_000002075.1 Aplysia californica | reverse complement strand
CACAATTTGCCCCCTCCTCTGGGCTCCTGACTCTTTCTGCAACCTTTCTGCTGCTACTCCTTGGCTCATTATTGCTGTCTTGCAGCCACACCCCTGATCTTAGGCTAGGTAAGAACGAACACCTAGCCTTTTCGGATAAGGGTGAAAAATCTCGGAGGTCCCGGGTGCTAATTGCGCACGTGAAAGATCCCTTGGTGATCCAAAATCGATAAGAGTAGGCTTCGACCGCCACCCGGACAAAATTCAAAATGAATTCCTACCAAACTAAAAATGTTAATGTGTCCCGAACGCTCATATGACCTTATGCAGTTACAAGCGCAATAAATCTCTTTCCGAAACAAAACAACCCCCACCCCCCCACCCCCCAAAAAGAAGCAAAAAACCCACCTCTGCTGTTACCGGAGTTCTTCTTTACAATAGCAATGTGCCGAGTTATTTAGATTTGGACAACTTAGAGATTTGACTCATTCTTTTCTCGTAGTGTGGAGGCCACCAGTGTCTGCCTCCCATTCGGCCGCCACCTGAGCAAAATTCAAAATTCCTGCCAAACTCAAAATGTTTAATGTGTCTCACACACTCATATGACATTATGCAGGTGCGAGGCCGTAAAACATTTAGGCCTACCACCCCAGAAAGCACTGCTGCTGTAACATGGACTAGATGTTTTCTTTACAATAGCATTGTGACGAGTTAGTTAAATTTGAACAACTTACAGAGTTGATCCCTTCTGTTCAGCACACTTGTGTCCTCTTTCTTTAAAAGCTGAGTCAACCGTTGTCGATGACGTAACTGTTCGGCGCAGAGGACGTGAGTTCGATTTCCGTGTAGGACGTTATTTTTTTAAATATGTGAGCATCATAGTGAAATCAGACGCTCTTCAAAACAATGAAATTGAAGAAACGGGCATTTTCCCACCAGTTCTGCAATTTTTATCGAATTTTTATTATTTTTTGCTCAACTCTTCTTATGTCCATATTATAAAAACACTTTTTTATGTGAATTTTACTGAAAAAAGTTGATTAAAGGCACAAAAAATTATGTTACTTTTCAGTTCTCAAGGCCTCTCAAGCTATTGAAGCTACCAAACTTTGACGGTCATTTTCTCGCTAATTTTACTACTGAAACCAGGCCATCCTACCTCCTTCAATGGCAAATGTCTTGACTTCTATTCAAGATAGATGGGTAATTCTTTTCTTTGAAATCAGGGCAAATGAATAAGCTATGAACAGATACCAATAACTCCACATGCCCAAAAATTGACGAGCGCCTAATTCAAATTCCACCACGCCGTGACACCAATCAACGAGCCTGTCTCCGTCTGTTTACTGGGACTCACAGAATTCTGTGCTGGGACTATGTATCCCATTCAACCTGAGTTGGCAAGAAAAGTCGAAGCAGTTCGCTTCGAAAATGACCGTAATTCTGTAGATTTGGGTTTAAAACATGTCTTCAATTGAGGATTAGTTTTTTTTTTGTTTTGTTTTGTTTTTTT
>NW_004797483.1:925723-926375 GCF_000002075.1 Aplysia californica | reverse complement strand
GCAGAGGGTAGGGTGGGGTGGATAAGAGTTTGAGTCTTGTTAGATAGAACCATACTCGGTTTAATTCTATTGTTGTAGTCTTCACCTAAGATCCCACAATCAATAATTCCGGTTCACTTAAGATTCTGCTGTTAAAAAATAAACCAAACAAAGCAACAACACATTTTACTACACAATAGTCATCACTAAGGTAAATTATCCCCCTCTGGAGTGTAATTGTAATAAGGGACTAAAAACGCTGCTCTCCATATCATACTTTACTGATTAAAAAGAAAAACCCTTCAAAGGTTATCCATGCTCATGCATGCGATCACGCCTCCAAGGGTGCTGTTACCTCTTTTTTTTTTTGTTGTTGAATATTTGAAATCATTGTGCGCTCCACTTTGTGAAAACCAGGAAACAAAATTATTGTGATCAATAATATTATTTATAGACCAAGACATACTGTTACTGTTAACAATTAGATAAAGCAAACATCGACCCTCTTTTGTGTCCGCTATTCCTTACACATAAAGTTAGTTATGGCACACACATAGAATCAATATCTTAAATTCAGTTTAAAAGTATATCTTTATCCATTTCTTATAATTAAATAGGTAGTGTCAATTGCCACGGAGTGACGCGGTGGCAATTGACAAAAACTGACTTCTTG
>NW_004797483.1:920657-923746 GCF_000002075.1 Aplysia californica | reverse complement strand
TCTCTCTCTCTCTCTCTCTGTGTGTGTGTGTGTCTCTCTCTCTCCCCCCTCTCTCTCTGGGTCGCCATCTCCTTTTCTCACTCTATGTACAATTGCAATGTCTTCTCGTCTCCACCTTTCTCTGTCCTTTTCGTCCTCTACTTTCTTCTCTCTCGTTTTCCTGTTTCTTTCCACAACTCCTCCTTTCCTCCTTTTCATCTGTCCATTTTGGTGCCTCTAGTCAGCCTACCCCTCTCTTCTCTCTCTATCTTAAAACTCTTTTTTTCTCGTCCTTCCTCATTCTTCTGTTTACTCTGTCCAACTCTATTGTCTATTTATTTTATTTCTTTCTCTTGCATCTGCCTCCGCCCCCGATTCCCCCTTTTCTTCTCTCTCTCTCTCTCTCAAGCGCACGCAAACAGGTTTTCTCACCTCTGACCCAGAACTTCGCCTCAGTGACGCTGTTACCTCTCCCCGCCCCGTTCCCTTTTGTTGTCACTCCTCTTACCTGTCGCTTTGCTCGTGTGACCCAGCCAAGGGGAGGTAAGCCGAACAGCACAACAACTAAATCTACCCTCGGCTCGCCCAGTTTGGGTCCAAAATGGCGACAGACCTCCTGCAGGAGAGGCTCCCTCCTGGCTGTCATTTCAGCGTCACACAGGATGGACGGATATTTTTCATCGAGTAAGCTCTTCCTTTTACGTGTGGCCATTTTGGGTTTCTTTTCCGATTTTTACTGTGCAGCGCAAGCTACTTCCTTCGACCTGTTGCACACTGCACACCCGCTTGAAGGCTCGGAAGGATAATAAATTTCAAGGCGCACCGACGTTTGTGTTGTGTAGGGCCTCCTAGAGTGTAATCCTTCAACCCGTTTCAAGTTTCTTTTTCGTTTATCACTTGCTTCCTTCTTCTTTCTTTCTCAACTCCAGCGATCAGCGACAGAGCACGTCTTGGCTTCATCCAGTGACAGGGAAGCCAGTTTTGACAGGATTGCATTCCACTTCGGGTAAGTTTAAAAACTTTTTTTTCTAACCTTACCATTCATTGTTTTGAGATTGTGTGACACTGTTTCGCTTGTCTTGGAGTTGTAGGTCTATTGGCCTGTCTGGGCCATTGGTCGTGGGTGAGGAATCGGAATGTTCGATGTACCCGCGGCGAGAGCTGGGTTAGGTCTCTGATTCAAACGTATGCGGAAGAGGGTGTGCCTGTGTTCATGCTGTAGGCTGTAGGTCGGTTGCGTTTACCTGTCCTTTCACCTGCTACAGTGCAGGTGTGTATTTCTTTTTTTCACCTTTCCTGTTTTTATGAAAATAAACGTGCCTCCCCCCACCCCCTCTGCAAATAAATCGAGTTTAAAAAAAAATGTTTAAATAGAAGTTTATCTAGAATCTAGATCTAGATCTAAGTCTAGATCTAGATCTAGATCTAGATCTGGATAGACTATTTTTCTTCCTAGATCTACTAGAGATCTCTAGATCTAAATCTAGATCTAGATCGACTTCCACTATTTTTGACCCACACTGATTTGATTAGGCCTAGATTTTAGATCAAGATCTAGATCTAGATCTAGATAGATATCTATTATTTTATTATAAAATACCCCCTCAACTCTGGCTCCAATTCAATTGGAGAACTTTAAATTTATACTGATTGCCTTCATGCACTTTCATTTAGGCCCTACAGTGATTTTCATACTTTTTTTGGTCTGCTAATACTTCTATACAGTGCCAATACATTAAATTTAGATAAAATAGATTAAAACTTGGAATCATCTGTGAATCTAGGTGTATTGGTGTGATTTCTTTGTGTGTATGTGTGTGTGTGTGTTTGTATGTCGTGTGTGTTGTGTGTGTGTGTGTGCATTTTAGTGATTAATATATGTTTTAGTATTCTTTTATTTATTTCATTTTGTTTTTGTGAACAGTTTAAAGTGGGGCACTAGTCTACTAACATGCAAAAATTGTGATAAAAAATTATCAAAACTTCTCCTGTTTAAAAGGCTTTTATTCCTGTTTGAATTCAGGACCTTCATTTGTTCTGTCTGTGTTGACATTTTTTCTAAGTTTGTTAATAGGTCGTCGGCCGACATGCTAATCAGTATATTATATCTATTTAGGACAGTCAGCTGTCAATCTGCATGCATAGGCTACTCTTCATCAAGTAATCACTCAAAATGCTTTCAACAAAGAGGGTGTTTTATTTGCTTTTTCATTTGTTTACAAATCCAAATGAATGAAAACTAAAGAGTAGAACTCTGTGCTTGGCTTTGAAGATGATTCTTGAGTTTTTGGGGAAGAAAAGTTTTTCCCTTTGCACTTTATCGAAACTCTGGCCCCACCCTTTTGAACAAAGTAAAGAAAAGAAAACAGGACTTTTCTCTCATTTGAAAAAAAAGTTTCAAACTTATTTATCTGTAGGCCCTACTTTATAAAGAATGGTTCTTGAGTCATGGTATAATGTAAAGAAAGTTTACAAAGTGCCTTTTTTAAATGTGCCCTCAATAAAAAAAAAGTTGCAAAATAATAGGCCCCTATTAATGAATCAGTAGTGAAGGGATAGTGTATGTTAATCCACCCAAATTATTTTCTCTCTTGACTAGATTTTTTCTATATCTTTTGATTTCATGATGATAGTGAATGTAGTCAAAAGTATTTTTTGTTAAACTAAAATTGACTTAAATTGATAACATGGTTAATATGTTTAAAAAGTTATTTTCTTTAAGATAGTTTACTGGAGATCATTATATTGAAACTTTCTCTGGCAAAAAAAAATCAAATTGAGATTTATTATCATGTATTATGGAATATCACAATATAACCCCTATACTGTAAAACGAAAAAAGCAGGTTTTTAAAAATCAAGTCTGGACTTATGAAATTCCACAATATTGGAGCCTTGCCTTTATTAAGATGGAGATTAAAATACTAAGGGAGAAGTACACTTGTGACCATAATGGCCTATTTTCTCATAGTTTGTAAGTTTCTTCTTCACTGTGCCCCTCTGTCCTCACAATGCCACAGTGGCAATTCAAACTCCTGTTTATTTTATTCAGTCAAATAAGTGTTAAGATGATTTAAAAAAAAATTAAAGTAAATTTTAATGCTTTGAACC
>NW_004797483.1:915680-916977 GCF_000002075.1 Aplysia californica | reverse complement strand
TCTCTCTCTCTCTCTCTCTCTCTCTCTCTCTCTCTCTCTCTCTCTCTCTCTTGTCACCCTATTTCAACCAAAGATTCTCAACTAGTAGATCATTTTCTTCTTCAAGTGCTGCTACTATTTATAATCACCACCTCTCTAGTAATTATTGTTATAATAAATGTCATTATTGTTATGTTATAATCAATGTTATGTTCTTCTTCTTATAGTTGTTATGTTTGTTATTCTTTATTGCAAAGGAATAGTGGCTAATTTCGAAATGATTTATGTTCATTGTCATTATTTGTTCATTGTCAGTAGTATTATTATTATTACTATTATTATTATTGCTTTCATTGTTATAAATTATTTTAAAAAAAATAATACATAATTTTTGTTTCTGTAATCTGTGTACTGATGGAAAAGTGACTTCAATGTGTAGCGGGCAGGCAATGGAGTCTTATCGTCATTCCGTATTAGATAGATGTAAATGAATGTGTGATGATGGTCGTATGAATGTATGCATCGCATTTTCGGTTAATATTGTCTGTGTGTGGTTCTCGCTGACAGAGGGGCGTAGCCCCCCCCCCCCCCCCAGGGCAGTGCTACTAACTGAAGTATCTTTAGGACATTTCCAAAGGGGGGATATTAACATGTTCTAAATCACAGTAGAATTGTAATTGGGCTGATTTATTAATGCCATGCTCACACTGTGCTGGAACTACATAGAGGGAACTGCTGCTTTTTCTTTCCTCATCCTTACTATCGTCATTTTTCCTCTTCTTCTTTTGTATGTTTGTCACTCTTTTGTGAACTGCTATTTTTGGGGTGCCTTGATAGTCGAAGCAGACTTTGTGCTGTTGAGGCTAGAGAGGTGAGCAGAGTAAGCCTGATTCCCCGTTAGGACTTCTCTGTTGACACCCACCCCTTGGCGCTCATACGACCTTATGCAGTTGCGAACCCTGTAAAAACCTTACTAAATCTAAAAACTAAGACCCCGGGTCCGTTCCGTGGAGCACTAGTATTGAGGACCATCCCAGGCCCCACCCTCTCTCACCCTTTTCCCTTTCATCCTTTTCCCTTTCATCCTTTTCCCTTTCATCCTTTCCCCTTTCATACTTTACCTTTCATTCCTTTCCCATTTATATTAATGGTAATAAATAATAACAATAAAGATACTATTTGCAGCTCCAGGCACTTTGCAAACGTAAACCCAAGTATAAAGAAAACGAACTGTGGAATAAAATATCGGCTCATAAGCGCGCTCGCACGTGCACGCACGCACGCACACACACACACACACACACACACACACACACAC
>NW_004797483.1:913163-914495 GCF_000002075.1 Aplysia californica | reverse complement strand
TCTCTCTCTCTCTCTCTCTCTCTCCCTTACAATGTTGCTTGCTGGGCTCAGTACATTATTTTTGAACAGCCTGTCGACGAAATGAAGGGCGAAGGGCTGGACGAGATAGATAGGAGGCGCCACTAGTGGTTCTACCTCCCTTCTCTGGTATCAGTAACTGACGGGACAAATGAGGAATTTTTTTTCTGTCCCGTCAGTTAAAGATACCAAACACGTAATAGAATTTGCATCGTTAAGTTCTTTAAAAAAAAGATTGCTTTTGATTCATAATGTGTCTTTCGAATGTTCTGATCATTTAAAGTTGAAATCCAGTTATTGATATTGAATTACAGTGTTATCATTGTAAGAATGTATTGTCCAAATGTCCTGTCAGTTACCGTGGCATAGCCCATCTGTCTTTGTTATACTTCTGCGGTTTGTCTGTATCTGTCCTCGATTTGTGATTGTGTTCTATGCGTGTGCCTGATGTGTATAGAAGAGACGGGGAGAAGAATGGGCACCTTCCCTCGATACTTAACGGTACAAGAAGAAGGATACACACTAAAGTAGGTCCTCGGTCTCAGTGTATCTTGTCCTCTGTCCGCACAAAATGACCGTTGTAACCCCGCGGGGCAGTGCCACTGACTGTAGTGTCTTTAGGCCATTCCCAAAGGGGGGACATTTCTCGTTCAAGCACAGTAGAACTGTAAATGGGCTGATTCATCATGTCACGCTCATAACTGTGCCTGGTCTGCAGCAGGGAACTGTTGCTTTTTCTTTTCTCTTCCTTACTATTGTCATTTTCCTCTACTGTTTTTGTATGTTTGTGACAATCTTGTGACCTGCTATTTCCGGGGTGCCTTGATAGTCGAAGCAGACCTTGTGCTGTTGAAGCTAGAGAGGTGAGCAGAGTAAATCTGATTCTCTGTAAGGACTTCTCTGTTGACACCCACCCCTTGGCGCTCAGATGACTTTATGCAGTTGCGAGCGCCGTAAAACCCTCTACTAAACTAAAAAACTAACTGACCGTTAACGTAAACGTGTCGACGTGCTTTTCTCAACGAAAACTACACTAAAACATTGAAATCGAGTGCCTCATGTTGTGCGTCTAGTACGGTATTGAATGCGCCGCAAAATCAAACTTGTCCCTCGATGTCTGTTCATGTCATCAGAGGTGGTGATCTGCCGGGGAAATCCGTTTTTAAAAAAATTGTTTCGATTTTGTCATTTATACTCCTGCTTATTCTTTTATTCATTCATATTATCTGTCTGTTTTTGCCTCCAGGCACGCAGGTACGCAGGCACGCACGCACGCAGGCACGTACGCACGCACGTACGCACGCACGCACGCAC
>NW_004797483.1:909728-911402 GCF_000002075.1 Aplysia californica | reverse complement strand
TTTATTAAAAAAAATAATTTTTTGTTAAAAAATATTTTCCCCCTTTTTTTCGCGAGTTGAGTCACCATGTTGCTACCTCAGAATGACAAAGTTCTATCTGCACAGTACCAAGTCTTAAGTTTTGAGGACTTTGATGTCAAAGATTTTGAGTTTCACATCTTGTCAAGCTTTTTCATGACCTAAAATGAGTCGATCGTGCCGTAAAATACCTACTGAAACAAATAAACAAATAAACAAACGAACAAACAAAAATTTTTCAAATGCAATTCTTTGGATATCTTTATAACGATCCAAAATGATCTTACGATTTTGACAGAGCAGATAGAACATTTGGTTTTTGATCTCATGGTCTTTGTAACTCAAAACAGCCAGAAATATCAGACAAAATTTTAATATTCTGAGGTAGCGATGTGTCATGTGTCCCAATGCCAAATGCAGTAGCGCCCCTTGTAATATTTCACGAACGACGTGGAATCACTGAATTTCTTTAAAAGTCGCTGGTGGTTGGAGAGCGCCACTAGTAGGTCCTGCTTCGTAACTTTCTGTTGTTTCTGTCAACCCCTCTTACTTTCCCCAAGCACTAAATGACCATTTTGGTGTCGATATGCTTCTCTTTCTAACTCCCCCCAAAAAACAACAAAAAACAAAAACCAAAAACAACAACAACCCCAAACAAAAAAAACACACAAAAAAAACAACAAAACAACAACAACAAAACAACAACAAACAAACATAAAACAACCAAAAACAAACAAACTACAACAAACAAACCATTCCTATTGTATGCCTCTCAGGCTAAAGCAGCACCTGGACATGGATGGCCGGTGCCTCTATAAATAGATTGTTGATGGTTAAGGTTGTATGCCTCTCCTAACGCCCAGTGCACCCTGTCGGTTTGATTCATTTGTGAGGCATCATGGTGAAAACACGGCGCTTATCGAAGTAGTGATATCGAAGAAACAGGCATATTTCTGCCCGTTTGGCATTTTATATCGATTTTTTTTTTTTTGGCTTTTTGGCTCAACACCTCTTATGTTCTTTAAAAATCACATTTCTCTGTGGATTTTACAGGAAAACACTGACTAAAGTCACATGCACAAAAGTAAATTTGTATTTTTCAAGTGCTCTCTAACTATGGAAGTCACCAAACTTCGGTGGCAATTTCGTCGCTAATTTTACGTCTGAAAACAGGCGATCCACACCGCTGATTGATTGATTGAGTAGATGTTTTACGGCACTATCGACTCAATTTTGGTCATTTAAGATCCACACCGCCTTCAATGGCAAGTATTTTGACTTTGGTACAAGATAGATGCGTATTTTTTTTTCACCGATTGAACAAGCTTTAAGGTAATACCAATAACTCCCCAAATTGACGAGCGCCTGATTTCTCTGCGTCGTGACACATTTGACCCGGTCGGGACCGTCCAGATTTTTTCCTTCATGGCAAGGCAAAAGCTTCAATTTGATCACAGTGCGACCGAATTCAACTAAATTCGACTGCGACCTTCAAAATCAAACACATTTGTTCTTCAAGCTAGCTAGTCGAATCCGGTTTAGTGGTACTGCACACACACATTTTTGTTAGTCAGTAAGAGGTTATGTGCCATTCTATATGCGCGTGTGGTAGAAGGGTGCCACTGGTAGGTCAGACAGACAGACAGACACACACAC
>NW_004797483.1:907327-908696 GCF_000002075.1 Aplysia californica | reverse complement strand
TGTCTGTCTGTCTGTCTGTCTGTCTGTCTGTCTGTCTGTCTGTCTGTCTGTCTGTTCATCTATCTTATCCCCCGGGGCGGTGCAACTGACTGAAGTGTAGTTAGGCCATTCCCAAAGGGGGGACATTAGCATGTTCTAATGCACAGTTGAATGGTAAATGGGCTGATTCATCAATGTCATGCTCATAACTGTGTCTGAACTGCAACAGGGAACTGCTGCTTTTTCTTTCCTATTCCTTACTATCGTCATTTTCACTCTACTTCTTTCGTATGTTTGTCAAACTCTTGTGACCCACATTTCGGGGTGCCTTGATGGTCGAAGCAGACTTTGTGCTGTTAAAGCTAGAGAGGTGAGCAGAGTAAGCCTGATTCCCTGTAAGGACTTCTCTGTTGTCCTCCCCCCTTGGCACTCATACGACCTTATGAAGTTGCGAGCGCCGTAAAACCTCTACTAAAACTAAGACCAAACTACCTATCTAATTGTGCGTGCGTGCGTGTGTGTGCACGAGTGCATGTTTAATCCACTACATATGGGTTTTGTCTCAGCAGTGTCTAGTCAAATCACCAACCCACGACCCACTTGCGTAATACCAGAACTGGGCTAGTACCCATTTTGTAAATATCCGGATATAAATTTGACTTATTCGAAAATTAACTGATATGAACTTGTCATGTATCTACTACAAATTGTTTTAATTAAGCTGATATGAACTAGGCCAGGAGCTACAATCTGAAATGCAGGATGAATTACATGGTAGCTGAAACAGGGTAGGGGAAACACTGTCTGCATGTGTTTAAACTGTAACATTTAATGTACTTGCTTTACTGTGAGACTTTAAAACGAGGCGTTCTTTTTAAAATCTCCCAACAGACCCCCCCCCTTTGTCGTTATGCACCATCACGTTGTGGCCACAACAATTAAAATTCAGGCTGTCTCGCAAATTCGGGAATAGAGAAAAACTGCCTTCAATGGTCTGGGAAGAGTTCACAGTTCGATGTGATCCTGCCTGGAGCGAACTGGTAGGTCCTGCCCACCCAGCGAGTGACGTAAGTTTAGGTGGCGACCTCAGATGCGAGTGCGATGTGCGGGGAAAACAAACGCGTTGGTTAGATCACACCTCAGCGTGATCCCGTCTGGGGCAAACATTGTACCGTTTCATCGAGTTTTACGACACTTGGGATCACATGCACGAGATTGGCTGATCTTTGACGCGACGGGCAGATCTTTGGTCTCAACTTTTAACTCTTGGTTGATCGGCTGTGCCCGCCCGGGTGTTTGTTCGTTAAATTATGATCATAAATGCTGGCACTTACCCTTTCAATTAGCTTCAAAAGTACTCAAAATGTACTTTAAAAATACTCAAAAGTAC
>NW_004797483.1:905473-906638 GCF_000002075.1 Aplysia californica | reverse complement strand
TTCCAAAACCACCACCACATACACACACAATATAGATCTAGACCCATCCCCCTCCTCCAAAGAAAAAAAAAGCAACCCGCCTCTCCAACATCACCACATAGACACACACAATAGACACCTTAAATATATAGAATTTCTTTAAAGCTTTGCACTCTGCTTTGTTTGTTTCTATAACTTCATGTTCGCGGGGGTAGGTTAGCCTACCACAACCCAGGACGGCCAACAACAAAAGACTTGCTTAAGGCAGGGCGCAGGGGGTGTTCTCCTCCTGCCTTCAAAACGTATAAAAGTATATGAGACGAAAAGACGCCTGCAACAGGGCCCATTTGCGTGCGCGCGCACACTGCTCTGCTGCCCAGCGCGCTGCCGTCACAGTCACAGATCTGAACCCCAGCGGCAAAACGTGACATCTACCCGGGGATCCTTCTTCTGAGATGCGTCGGTTACGTCATCATCACACCCCCCCCCCATCCCTCCAGAGGTAGGGTAGGCCTGGGCTAGAACCAGAAAGGTAGAACAGAGCTCGCTAGGCATACTGACGGGATGCGGAAAATTGCACTGGATTTTAAAAAACATTATATTTTTAAAAATAAGTTTTTCTTTTTTTGGAACGGTGGTGGTATCGATTCTCGTTTTACAATCATAATTGTGGGTATCGAGTTAGTAGTATAGAGTCGAAATCTTCCAAGACGGCCACTTATTGTCGAGAAAAAAGTGGTCGTCCTGTACAGGCGGGCGTCTTGAATAAATGACATTACAGTGTAAGAAACTGCAAGGGAGGAAATGGGAAGTGGCCGTTTGTACAGGTGATTGTCTTACACAGATGGCCAATATAACAGGTTCCACGATCATTTCTGGTATGTATAAGGGTTCTCTTCTGTTCTCCAAGAATCGAGAATGTTTGTTTCGGGGTTGTCGTATTTTTTTCTCTCCATTATTTTCTTCTGATGCGAAATCAATTTTTTTTAAATTGATTGAAAACAATCTTGGTACTTATCATTCCCTTCCAATTAAATTGTTTCTTTTGTCCTTCGGTCCATGTGAACAACAACAAAAAAAAATAAATCCATTAAGTCACATCTGGTAGGTTTATTCGATACCATCATCACCATCGATACTAAAATATAAAATAAAATCCGCCGCAAATTTCTGTAATCCCCCTGCC
>NW_004797483.1:902450-903772 GCF_000002075.1 Aplysia californica | reverse complement strand
ACTGTGTGTGTGTGTGTGTGTGTGTGTGTGTGTGCGTGGTTGGTTGGTTGGGACAAATCACTTCTTCTTTGCTGTGAAACTGCCTGTGTGAAACCACCTGATTAACTCGCTGAGGACAGGCATTCTGCTCATTCGAAGCTTGAGGATTCTCTGATTTGGAATACAGAAAGTGGCACAACTTCGTTGTTCATACGGATTTTAAAATTCTATTTTCTTTATACATGAAACTTTAAAGAGACATGTAGGTGGTTGGAGGGTGCTCTGCGGTTGTTTGCTCCTTCTTTCCTATCAAACATCTATCGTCATTATCTCTCCTCCTTCTTTTTGTCTTTCTTTCTCTCTTGTAACACCTCTAACCTTCGGCACTTATTTGACCTAAGCTGTGTTTTAATTACCGTAAAACTATAACATAAAACAAATACAAACTTTCCTTTTGTTGCGCGATCCCTTTTTCCCCCCCGTTCTTTCTTTCTTTCTTTCTTTTTTTTTTTAAAACCCAGGGAGCTTTGAATTCCACTCTCAGTTTGGCGAGGTCCTCAGCGCCGGTGGATGTGTGTCGTGCCGACTCCAAAGCGGACGCAATCCTGCATTAAACTTTACTCGCCCCAAATTAAAGTGTGGGTTCGCCGGACAGATGCATGTTGGGTCAGGCTAGGTCGCCATCCGTTTGCTCGCCCCCCCCCCCCCCCCCCTCCTTACCTGGCTGGGCTTTCTGCGCTTCGTGACGGCCACACGCTCACGGCAACTGAGCAATTTTGTCATCTCACCTGAATTTGGGGGCAGTTGAAGGGTGTTGCTGGTGGTTGATTCTTCTTAAAATTTTTTTGTCGTTGCTCTGTCTGAGCTCCAACTACCCAGTGCCTCGCCGAGTAGGCCTATACACTTATTAATAATTTACTCGTAATACTCTCTCATAGACTCAAATTAGATCATTTAGGAGGCGGGTGGCTTCGATCTTCCATGCCAGGATGATGCAAGGTAGACACACCGCATTTTTGGGGACTTTTGAATCTGACATATTAGGCTTTAAATATCTTGCTCTCACTGGAAAAATAAGAGGCGAAAGAGGCAGAGAGGCAGGGGTAACCCAACAATTACGTACAGGACAGAGGAGTGTCGGGGAAAGACTGGGATAATAATATAGATTGTTTTAGGGTATTCGGTCAAAGAAATATGTAGCGAACCATGCCCACCGATGTTTGTTTACACTTCTGCAATTCATGATGGTGTTGATGATAATGATGATGATGATGATGATGATGATGATGATGATGATGATGTTGAACGTGATGATGATGATGATTGAGAGTCCCACCATAGCA
>NW_004797483.1:896265-898562 GCF_000002075.1 Aplysia californica | reverse complement strand
GCACGGTATGTGTGTAGATCAACGACGACCACTCTAAGGCCTAAGCTGAGGGCAAAAGTGCGTAGGCCAAGCACTTGTTTATTGCATTCGTCACAGAAGTGATCAGAGGTAGACCTAGATCTAGCCTGTGTACTTTGCGGCAGACATGTTGGTGCGCATCCTCTTCAAAAAGATTACATGTCACACAGCAGCGAGCTGCCATCTGCAACGTTGGGTCCAGCTGAAGTTTTAGTAGGGAGTGGCGGAGCGCATGAAGTGAAAAGACTGCTCTGTCGAGGAAAAACAGCGTATCCTAGCAGAGGTGGATGAATAAATCAGTATCAAAGAATTTAAATCTGCTAAACGCTTGGGACTTCCAACGTAACTTTATCTACTTTCATTTTAAAAGAAAATGTTTAAAATAGTGGAGAATGGTGTAAGGTAACTCATCCTGGAGTAGTACATTGCTGCTTTCCTGAGCCAAAACCGGAACAAAGAGGTCAGTGACTTTTGGACAAAGAGGTCAGTTTTGGATAATGACGTGAAGATTGGACAATGAGGCCAGTTTTGGGCAAAGAGATTGGTTTTTATTAGAGAGATCAGTTTTTGGCAATGAAGTCAGGTCAGTTTTGGACAAAGGGGTCAGTTTTGGGTAATGGGGTCAGGTTAGTTTTGAACAAAGAGATCTGTGATTATCAGAGAGATCAGTGTTTTTTTGACAGAGAGGTCAGTTTCTCTTGACAGTTCCCTTATTGTTCTGCGCCGCAGTGACCGACGGAGAGTGGGCGAACAATCGCGGGAACATGAGCCGCAGCGTGTTCTGGAAGCGAGAGCTCATGTGGTAGTAGAGCGCAAAGTTGGCGCTGGCGTTGAACGCCTCCAGGGCGAAGCAGCCGGACCAGACGAGGAGCCAGGTGTTGCGGTAGCGGCCGTGGACGCTGAACTCGTGGTAGAGCATGACGAAGAGAAAGGCCACGGTGCTGGGCGTGAAGCAGGCGATGAACACGCACGCCAGCAGCAAGATCATCTTCTCCGTTTTCCGGTCGCGTTTTCCACCACTGCCTCCGCTGCTGTTGTTGGCGTGTCGGGCAGAGAAGGGTTTGTTTGCGGATTTTGGGAGAGCGCTGTCGCCGCCGCTGCCGTCGCTTCTCTTGTGACCGTGTTTATCATGCCTGTCGTCCGCGCGTGACGCCGCTTCACCGCGCGTCATCCTGTCGCGTTTCTCGCGGGTCTCCTTCAACTTGACGACCAGCACCAGGGTAAAGAGGACAACGGCCACGAAGGACACGAACTGGGTCATGAAGCTGACCAGGTGTGCCACACCCTCGACCTCCTTCCGGGTGGGGCGCGCCACCAGGCGGATGACGCTGGCGTTCCGGGCCGGGTGCCAGCTCCAGTCCAGGTAGAGAGTGGCGTACTCGCTGAGAACGCTGCCCACCAGCGCCACGTGGATGACCACCACCACGGTCAGCGTGACGCGCGGCGTGATCAGCCGCTTCACGTGGAGCGGCACCGCGATGCACAAGCACCGCTCCAACGTCACGTAGGCCGTGATCCAGCTGGAGATGCGCGCGAAGCACAGGTGGGGCCAGCCGCCGGCCAGGTACGTGATTTCCCGCGGCTCCACGGGAAGGTTCCACTCCCTGTCCAACCACGGGTAGGCGCACACGTTCGCCACTTGTAGCGTGATCAGACCGCACAGATCCGAGAAGGCCAGCGCACACAAACTGACGTTCACCGACTCCGCGAATCCCTGACGCCAGAACACCACAATGTTCAGCATGTTCGAACCCGTGCCTAGTACGCACAACACCTGGGTGAAACCCACAGTGACCACAAGTTCAAACATGTGCACTGTCCACTCGTCTACGAGGTCAGCGTGTTGCCCGTCTTGGGACCGCTGTGACTCGGACATGTCAGGTGTCGTCACCATGTTTGTTCGGAAAACCGAAAAAGACCACACACAGAAACCCCCCACCACAGAACAAAAAACAAACAAACAAACAATCCCAACCCAGAAAAAAAGAAAGAAAAAAAACCCCGCGAAACGTAGAAACAAACCCAACTACGGCCCGGTGAACAAACTGCTATCTATGTCCTCTTTCTGTCTTTCTTGCCTTCTGTTCTTCTTGATTTGATTTCAGCTCATGGGGATGCTTGGAACAAGGCAAACCTCCTCTTGACTTATGAGTAACTAGCTGGGTACCCGTTCAATGAACGGGCTCAAAAGAGTCGATCGTCGAGTCATTGTGGAATCACTGCGCACTGCTTGTGAACGGAAGCCTCACTTGTTCACAATGGCATCTAAGAAGACGGAC
>NW_004797483.1:893052-896131 GCF_000002075.1 Aplysia californica | reverse complement strand
TTAAGTGGTTCCGAAGTTTTAGGCGGCCAAAGTGACGAACTTTCACAAATATATGTATAGATTATTATATTCTACTATTATGACAAAAGTCTGTGTTCTTTTTTCGTTGTGCGGGCCCTTTTTTAGTTCGGTTAGAGCTTGTGTGTCCGGTTGTCAAGCATTTTTGTTTGCTATACAAAAAATTATACATTGATGGGGCTTGCATGTCCGTTTCTCAAGCATGTCCTGTCTGCTGCACAACGATAGGGCTTGTATGCCCGATTCTCAAGCCTGTAATGTTTGTTATACAACGGCCTCTACGATAGACGGGTGATCGTGAAACTGTATGTTTGTGGTTGGAGATGTCCACGAGCAAGTCTTACTCCTTCACGTCCTTCTGTCGTTCCTGCAGGTTTTACTCCTTCGCTGTTTCCCTGTTTGTCGTTACTGCAGGTCTTCCCTCTTCGCTATCCATCTGCTGTTTCTGTTTGTCTTATTATGTTGCCCTTTCCCCCAAATGCAGTGTGGACAAAAATGTTAACCCCCCAAAAATGTGTACAGTTTTTTTTCGGATTGGCTCGTAGGCCTACTTCCTGAAGAAAAGAACAAACAAACAAGTGTTACCTTTACTCTCCCCCCTGTTCTTTGTGTCTGCCAATCATACTCTTTCCTACCACTAATAGTTGCTGCTTTCTAGAAGTGCGGTTTATTTTTTGCAGCGCACTAAATCTGTTTCAAACATCGATTTTTTTAAAGGTAATTTTACCTTCCCATCGCTATCGACACAGTGTATATCATTTAGGAGACGAGCTTCTACCCTGCCTGTCAGTAGTGTCAGAGTCAACCATAGTTGAGGACACAGCGTCCTAGCAGAAAGACTAAGGTCGATGAAGAAAAAAAAATAACAACAAAAAACTCAACAAGAATTTAAAAAATCCCTCCCCTCCCACACGGGAATCGACCTCAAGTCTTCAGTGTGCGACAGTGAGAGCCAAACCGCTACATCACATTCATAGAAGCCGGTGTCCGCTCTCCGTGACGTGTGTCCACGAACCACTGTTTTGTTTTCTGTCTTTCTGTCTGAAGTACGTGGCCGTGAGTGTGTTGATGTGCTCCTCTTTATCCCCAGCAAACTCCCACCACAATGGTGATTAAAGTAATTCTCTGAACGATGCCAAACAATTATTATTATAAGTCATTACAGACTCAATAGTCGTTCTGTGCTCGTGGTGTTCAATTGAGTCGCTATGTCTTGTTAGTTTAGTGTAGGGGGAAAATAATTGTTGTATTGAACACACGCTGAAAGGTAAATAATGACAAGTCATGGAACAAATTTTATCGACGGTCGAAAACCGCGGGGTGGGTCTTTAAAGTGTGAACATCAAAACAAAATGTGGGTATACCTTGAGAGGGGTGGGGTGGCGATACGCTCTTTAAAAATACGCTCAATAATGTAATGATGGAAGAAACGTGTTTCTTTGTCCGAGACGAGCTTTGAAGATATGTTTATGAAACAATTAACACGGTAGACAAAGCCGAAAGTTTTTAACGGCGCATGGAGGCAAAATTGTCGATCTACGTGCACGTGCTTTCTTCGTCGGCAAACATCGAAAGGTTCAGGTAAATTAAACTATCCATCTTTACTCGACAATAAGTACATGATAATTGTAGGTCTAACTGCTGGAGGTTTGTTTCCCCCCCCCCACCCCCCTCCCAAAAGTGAAAAAGAATAATCACACCTGTAGTTTCTAATCTGAAATAAATATCCTGTAGAGAGTGAGTGATTTGATATAATTTATTGGACCGGAATTAAGGGGCATTTTTTTAGAAGAAGAATCGCAACAGGTATGAAACACGGGTTTATTCATGGGATCTCGATCTGAAAAGACGGTCAACAGAATGGAGGAACCCGGGAGTACCACGACCCCAGAAAGCTTGACGCAAGCAAAGTGTTTTGGAAATGATGCACGTCATGTTTTTTCGATCACAAAGGTGTGGCTTTAAAGTGGCTGGTTCCCGTTGGCACAGTTGTCTATGCTAACTTGTGCAAGATAGATCTAGTTCTTCAAATAACGTTGAGACCAGAAGTCAAAAGAATGCGGCCGGGTCTGCTTGAGCAAGATGCTGTCTTCCATCATGACAACGTGCTTGTGCACACTGCTCGACGAAAGGCCACAGATCTCCTGGAATCTTGGCAGTGGGAAATCATTGAACATCCTCACTGCGCTATTCTCCAGAGACTAACACCCACAACTTTCATTTCATCTCCAAAATCAAAGAATGAACAAGAAGGGGGCAGCGATTTGAAGAAATTGTGCTCGACGAAGCAAAATGCTGCGCAGAAGACTCACCGAAGCGGACATGGTCACAACATTTGACCGCTTGCTTCACTGGGTGAATAAGCGCACTGTCACCAACGTTCTAAAAATCATATATATTGAACTGAGAATTTGTTTCAGTAGGTATGCACAAAACGTCCATGTCTGCAAAATAATTGTTGATTTTACATAACTGGGAAGCCAACTTCAGCGGGTGGTTGGAGGACGCCACTGGTAGGTCCTACTTCTTTACTCTCCTACTGCTGTTTTCTTTCTGTCTATCTTATTTTTTCCCAGCACAAAATGGCCATTATTGTGTTGATGTGCTTGTCTTTACTCTAACAATCGTCAGCCAAAACGTCAAACCTACATATCGGGACAGACCTTGTACCAACGAGAGTAAAAAGACAACTTATAAACTGCAAATTCTTTTCAACACTGACTTACCAATTACCAATAGTAGACATTGCGGGTAAACACCGTACAAAAAAAAGGAAGATCATTGGCCTTGAGATGAAAATACATCCCTCAGAAACGTAACTAAAGTCACAAGGAAACTATTCGAAATGAAGCAGGGATAACACAGGTTAAGGAACACACAGAGCACCAAAGGATCAAGTGGTTCGGTCATCTGGCTCTGACGAGAATGTCACCAAAATCAATCAGCTGCATAAGCATACGACTTAAAAGAGTCAGGATTCAAGGGCAAAACTTGGTTGAATGGCGTTAAAAAAAGAGGTCCTCCAAGACAATTTAAAAAAAATTCAGACAGAAACAACTAA
>NW_004797483.1:891561-892952 GCF_000002075.1 Aplysia californica | reverse complement strand
CCAAAATACCAAAAAAACAGAAGCCGTAAAGTACAGTACAGTACAGTAAAGTAAAGTACAGTAAAATAAAGTAAAGTACTCGTAAGGGTAAAGTGTATCTCTGGCTGTCTCTCGTTCTCTCTGTCTCACCACCCCTGTGAACGTAATATTATTCGTATTGTATACAGGAGTGCATGGAATCGCGCGTATGCATTCATACTTTTTTCCCGTATTTGCTCTACGGTTTTACTTTTTATCTTTCTTTACATATTCCAGATTATGATAAAATCCCCATATCTCCTTGCATTAGCTGTGACATATATTTTGAACGGCTCATGCGGTCTTTACAATTGTACGAATCACCCAAGACATGCAGCCGTAGCACATTTCATACATCGCTGCCCTCGGTGCAACTTTCATTGTAATTTCCTGAGCGCCATTGCTTCACTCCGAGCAGCGGTGGGGAATCCGGGTGTTCAAAGAAGAGTTTAAAAGTCAAATATGTGCCGGAGAGGATTTTAGACTGATGTTATTTATGTGTGTATCATATATGCTTTGGTTTCCGTGTTTCTTTTTAAAAATTTTTGGTGCTAACCGACGTATGTGGTGTAGCTGCCAGGCGCTTCGTCGTAGCTCGCAGATGATCTGAGATCGATTCCCGTGTGGGGAGAATTTTTTATCGAGTATCTCGGTCTTTCTGCGGGGACGTTGTTGTGTCCCTCTCAGCCCGGGTTGGTCCGGACAGGCGTGGTCGAAGCTCGCCCCCTGAATGATCTAAATTGTGTCGATGGGAACGTAAAAGGCCTTCATTACAACAAACAAACACCCCACCCCCCCAAAAAAAAAAAAAAAAAAAATTTAAAACCCAACTACAACAACAAACCTCACAATGTGCTATTTCAGGGGGGAGGCTGTAGTCTGTTAGATAGGTTTTTTGTGTGCTGTTTTTGCTGTTTAAAAAAAAATCTAAGCTTGCCTTAGTTTTTGTAGTCTATTACTTTACTTTATGGTTACTTTAAAGTTATTTATTTACCCCCAAAAAAATGTCTTCGTACGTGTGAGATTCGCTGCAACTTTGTTTAAAAGCCGTTGAATAGGGGCCTGCTCCATTCATGATTCACGTTTTTCCCCCTTTCTTTTGTTGCGGATCACTGGCGCTGCGGACCACTTGAACAACACATATGAATTATCTACAGGCCCGGTGTTTTATTGTCAAAAAGGGACTGAATGACTCTTGGAGTAATGGGAGATTTATGTATTGATTTGTTGAGTTCGATTTCTGTGAGTGTATTATGTTGCAACGAGCGAGGTGTATGACTTGTGTCAGGTGAATGTCTGCTAGATGGGTGAAGGTGTGTTGGGGGATGAGTGGGGAGGGATGGGGGGGAATTGAGAGAGAGAGAGAGAGAGAG
>NW_004797483.1:887888-889414 GCF_000002075.1 Aplysia californica | reverse complement strand
GCCACTTAAAACGAATTATTATTTTTACTGTGAGTTTTATTATAACCGTATTAGTATTGAGAGGAGCACGAAAACCCATACCATACAATACATTCCACCCGCTCTTCGTAAACAAAAATCAATTTAGAAAGTGCCCCTAATCAAGGCATCTGGCAACGGTCCATGTGATTTCGGTCTCTCTAGAGTGATGAAAGCATTGGCGGGTCCTGCCTGTTTGTTCCACCTCTACGGTTTTTGTGTGCTGTTTAATTTGTTTTTTTTGTTTTGTTTTGTTTTGTTTAGTTTTGCTTTTGTTTCTGATTTTGTTTCTGGTTGTTTTTGTTTTTTTAAATTGTTCACGTGATCACTAAGTTACTAGATCTAGATCTATTATGTTGCTGGTTTGCTATATTATGACTCAAAGAACCCAACTTGTGTTGACGAGTGCTGTGATGAACCTTGCTCCTCCTTTCGTTTTAAACATCTATCGTCCTTATCTCTCCTCTTTCATTCCTTTTTGTGTTATTTTCCAGTAATGCTTCTAAGTGGATGGTTTGCGGGTGCTCTGGTGTGGTTTTCTTCTTCTTTCATATCAAACATCTATCGTCTTTATCCCCCCTCCTTCTTTTTTGTGTTTGTTACTCTCTTGTAACACTTCTAATCTTCAGCACTTATATGACCACTTATATGACCACTTACCAAAACTAAACTAATGCTTTTAATCTTCAGCTCTTATATATGACTTATAGTGTGTGTCTCAAGTGCCGTAAAACTCTTACGAAAACTGCAAAAAACAGAAACAAAAAAACCTTAAGCAAAAAAATTGTAGTAATCTGATATATTTCTTGTATTACGGTTAAATGCTTCCTTTATATCTTAGCTTGTTTCTTTTTACGTTCTTTTCAAGCCGTTTTTAGTTGCTCATTGCTTTTTACGATCTCTTCAAGACGTTTTTGGTTGCTCGTTTTCTTTTACATTATTTTCAAACCGTGTTTTAGTTGCTTGTTACCTTTTACGTTCTTTTTCAAGCCGTGTTTTAGTTGCTTGTTACCTTTTACGTTCTTTTTCAAGCCGTGTTTTAGTTGCTTGTTACCTTTTACGTTCTTTTCAAGCCGTGTTTTTCCCTCCCAGGGCGCCGCGGGCCTGGGTCCGATGTGTTTACATTCCTTTGGACTAACCAGTACTAAGTAATGACCGACGTGCGCTATTGAACGCGCGGGGACACACCAAGCGTGGAGACACGCTACTTGTCACGCCCTACTTTTGTTTTCATTTGCACCTCCCTCAGCCACACCGTCTTCGTTCACATCCCTCTTTTTTTTTCTTTCTATCTTTCTTTCTGTTTTTCTTTCTCGCTGCCTTTCTTTCTGTCTTTCTGTCATTGTTTCGTTTCTTGCATTTTTTCATGCACTCTTTCATGCATTCTTTCATGCACTCTTTCATGCATTCTTCCATGCATTCGTTTATGCTGTCTTTCATGCTTTCTTTCTTGCATTCTTTCATGCTTTCTTCCTTCCTTCCTTCCTTCCTTCCTTCCTTCCTTCCTT
>NW_004797483.1:883648-885396 GCF_000002075.1 Aplysia californica | reverse complement strand
CCCCCCTCCCCTTTCCGACTCAAAGCCCCACGCACCGCTGCTGGACGTAGAAGTATGGACAAGGCAGAGGTTGCCTATATATATATATTTGAACCCAGCTCAAATGTTGAGCCCTAAGGCCTCACGCCTACTTGTTATTTTTTCCTGACTCCAGGCAAAGTATTGTAGTATGCAAATTACATATTATTATTTTGCTTGCATCTCGCAAAATTTATCGTGCTCGTACGATTCTTTTGCCTTGCGTGGAATCTGCAGCCGCTCCTCGATTCACCCAAGAAAACTGATAATTTTGAACCGTAGGCATATTTTTGGTCCCAATTTTATTTAATATTTGCTAGAAATAATTGTTTTACATTAGATTCCATACATTTGGGCGCTCTTAAAATCAATTGAGGCAATAATTTCGATTTGAAGGCTTCATGGCCTAGATTTGGGCCTATCTAGATCTAGATCAGCTCTGTGTAGCGTCAAACCACAGACTCGAGACTTTGTCTGTCTTCGGCAAGCGGCAAATGGGTGCGCATCATTTTTCGTGACCGTCATCCGGACGATGTCGTCACGAAAACGCATTGCCTGGAACATGCAAACAATTATAGTAGGCGTCCCACCTTAGAGTGACATAAGAGCGTGCCGTTAACTCAGCTGGTATCACGCTGGACTGTTTGTTTTAGTAAAGGTTTTACGCACGTGCAACTGCATACGGTCATATGAGCGCCAAGCGCTGGACTGTGGTGCGGATGGCCCTGATTCGAATCTTCAGTGGGACCTTCCTCAACTTGGATTGTGGGTAGTTGGAAGGTGCTGGGGAGTGGTTTGCTCCTTCTTTCTTATCCAACATCGAATCTGTTGTTGTTATCTCTCCTCCTTTTTTCGAGTTTGTTACTCTCTTGTACCATCTCTAATCGTCGGCATTTATATCACGTAATTGTGTTGCAAGTGCCGCAAAACTCTCACAAAAGCAAAACGAACTTGGCTTGGTTGGAAAGCATTCAAAGCTCTCCACCGACTTGGACAGGTCCAATCGGAGATGGACGTTAGATTCGTACAACGACGATTACGACTACGTATTTATGACTTATATAAAATCTAAGTCTTGTGCGAACACCTAAAAATAAATTTCACCAGTCTTTGGGCAAAACAATAGTGATAAAGAATTTGGGGGTTCGTTTTTTTCTTGGGGGGGTTGCTCTATTGCCAGTGATGATAGGCTTGATACTTTGCACTTTCTGTCGTTTTATCCCACGTCTGTGGCCACCCGCTCGCCTTTATTATATCTTTTTACAATGACAGCTTTTAGGGTTATCCCCCCCCCTTTTTTTTTAAAGCTTTGATGCAAACCTTTTTCTCCTAGCCTGATGGCAGCGAGCGCTCTCAACTGACGGAAGTGACAACTAAAAAATGTCACGGGGGTCTTGAAGGGTGAGGAGATTGCGGCCATGCCGTGACCCAGATGTGCTATTTTTTTGTTTTTGTTTTTTTTTGGTTTTGCCTGCAGAACGATTTGTGGGGAGGATGAAATATGATGTGGTACTTGTTCTGTCGTCTTGGACACGCGATGACAAAAGGATGTTGTGAAGTCTTTGTCACTTCCTCACCAAATGTTCACTCCAAGGTGGGACTGATTTTGTATTAATGTGGCTACTGAAGAAACAAAGCCTTTTCTGGAGAACATTGTATCAAGGTGAAAGACAGACATATAAACGAGAACTTACTCTATTAGCCTTAGGTGCGTGTGTGTGCGTGTGTGT
>NW_004797483.1:881332-882489 GCF_000002075.1 Aplysia californica | reverse complement strand
CAACAACAACAACAACAACAACAACAACAACAACAACAACAACAACAACAACACCCCCCCCACACAAAAAAGCCCGAACAAATTAAAAAAACAAACAAATAAAACCAAACTTTTGTCCCTATTACTATGTCGGTGTGCCTCTCTTTCCTTAATTAAACCACTCTCCCGTCTGTCTAATCCTTGAATCTAAGGACTCCGCCGCCAGCACATCCGACAAGAGGTTTTCCGTCGCCTCGTCGCTCCGGCCTCGCCGAGTTCCCAACAAGATCCCCCGTGGTGTCCACGGTGCGCGCTGCCCGCTTGTTGTCGCCGCTGACTTTTATAATGCGCACTTTTTGCCTCGTCTGTGGTGGACCTCTCTGTTTCGGACGCTGCTATTTTTTTTTCTTTTCCTCTAAACAATGACGAATAATTGACACCCCGATTGTGTGGAAAGCTGTGTCGTGTTCACCAATGGTGTTGGGCTAACTGAAATTTCAAGGAAAAGCGAAAAAAAAATAAATCAGCCCTTCATTTTGTTCGTACTTCTCGGATTTAGATTCTATTTATAATGTGATTTGTTTGTTGCCAAAGCAGGAGATTGGTGTTTTGGCTTGTGTGGGTGATTTTTTAAAGTGAAAGTGACGGTGCTTTCTCACTTGTGTTCTGAGAATTTTCACCTATGGAAATTTCGGTATTATTGCTGTGAAATGTTCCAGTGTTTGAGTCTTTTACTTCCTGTAGTCCGGCGCTTGCTTTGATAAATACTCGTGTAGCATTTGTTGTTGTTAATGGCATGACTTAGAAAGGCACTGAAACTGTTGATCTCAGTTTCTTAAGTATTCACCCCCTCCCCATAAAAAAACCCCCGAACAACTCCAACCAACCAACCTACCAACCATTCAACCAGCCAACCAACCAACCAACCAACCAATCAACCAAGCAAACAAGCAACCAACAAACATATAAAAAAGTTCCCCACCAAAGCAACAACCAATAAATGATTACAATAATCGTATCTGGTCAGGTATCAGTTGGGCTACTTTCTATACATTTGGAATCCTGGAATAAATTAATGGTGATTTATACCTGTTCAATAGCACTTTTGCGGACTAAATTGAAGTACTGCCTAACGGTTTGGAGAAACCTACCTTGCGATTCTCTGTCTCTTGGGCTGC
>NW_004797483.1:878361-881129 GCF_000002075.1 Aplysia californica | reverse complement strand
CAATTCGTTTCGTTTATATGAAGGCACTCGTCATTGTATTGCTATATTAATTTTTGCCTATTTAGTACTCTGTGCAAAATCAGAAAAGGGATGGTAGAAATGTTGTAGAGTAAAATGGTGCTCACCATTGAACAACTATTTTAAAGATGCCGAGTTTAGTGGCGTGTTTTGTCCTCACATTCGACAGACTTTGCCAGTGCGGATGCATTTTTGACAATGCGTGGACTGTTCTGTTCATACAGTAGCGTTCGAGTCAAATTCAGCACAACAGTTTTGAAAATGTTTTTCTTTTCGAGAAAGAAGACCAACCACCCAACTCAGTGAAAGTGAAGGGGTGTATAGCCCTTTTATAACGGAGTTCCCAATAGATGGAACTTACGATTTCTGTATGAGAAGTAGAATATGTTTAAAGTATGCGTGGGAATTTCAAGTCGGGAAGACACGAGTCTTTCTGTTGAATTATCGTAAAGAAACAAGCCGTGTTGAAACATGATTTTATAATTGGGAAATTTCTTCCTAGGTATTTCTCTTTTTACACCCCCCCCCCCCCCCCCCAAAAAAAAAGAGAAAAGAAAAAGAGCTAACAAGCAAGCAAACAAGCAAGCAAACAAACACAAACAAACAAACAAACAAACAAACAAACAAACAAATGAACAAACACACAAGCAAAAAGAAAAAGTCCCCAGTAGGAGCTGCATCAGAAGTCAGCAGTGTTGTGCGGTGCAGTTTGCTGCTATGCAGGGGGACTTTCGTTATAGGAACCTTTTAATGACGCCATACAGTGGGCATAGGTAGAAGTCGGCCCACGGGCAAGATTCAGCCCACGAGCATTTTCAGTCTGGCCTTCATTTCGACCTAGTAATTATGAATAACGAATGTGGCATGTGTTGAGTTGGTTTGATTGAAAACAAAACTGACCGTCTTGAAAATTTACATTTTAGTTTCTTGTTCAGCTGGAAGAAATCGGTCAATTACTTTATCTCATCAAACGCCACCCGGTGACATTATGCCGCTACATTGTCAGTTTAAGTCTCAGATTTGAAAGCTTGGGTATTTCATCCGATTTCACTCAATTAATTGTAGCGTCGGTGGCCTAGTGGTTAGACTAGTGAGATTGCGGGTTCGGGGGTTCGAGCATCCGCTGGGTCCGACGTTGTGTCCTTGGGAAAGGCACTTTACAAAAATTCCCATTTGACTCGGTCCTTTCGGAGATGGACGTTAAACTCGGAGACCCAGCGCCCTTAAATAACCTAATAGTTTTTATAGGGGCGTTAAACTTATACCATTTCACCGATTTCACTCTGTTAATTTTCTCCTGCTTTGGCATGATGTGAGACATTTGGAATCTCTTAATCCGGCCCGCAACGTGGACACGCTTGCTCATGCCTGCTGCCCTCTGTCATTTACAATGATTCGTTTCTAACCGCAACAGGTCTGTTAATTTGCTGCTTTCTTTAAAAACTTCAGAAGTACTGTAAGACATACATAGAAATGAATTCGAATGCGGGGTCTCACCCTAAGCGCTGTAGGAAGGGCCAAAGCAGCTTACTTTTTAAATGATCCATTAAAAACAAATCAATGATAGCTTCTACCAAACAACCAATCAACAACCATCCTACCAACCAACCAACCAACCAACCAACCAACCAACCAACCAACCAACCAACCAACCAGCCAACCAACCAGTTCAATCAATCAACCAGTCAATCGATCAATCAGTCAATCAATCAGTTTCTCCGTGCTCAGAATTTGTGAATTACTCCGTTATATTTAGTACTGACGGCTGGCCGGTCACGTGACGCGTGTGAACTACATACAGCATTATGCCGTCCAACGTTCCCAGCGTCTTGGCCTTTGAGAACTCGGGGAATCCCCTAGTGACGTCATCGCCGCCTTCCGTCAACGAGAATCACTTTTTGCCGGCATCGCATCAGCTGTCAACTACAGGAATTCACCCTTCGGCGTCTGGCTTGCAGTCCACGACCAGTCAGGTGTCTTTGCTGGAGTGGCCACGGTCGCCGTCCGCCATGCTTCTGGTCACCGGAAGTCGTGGGACGCTGGACAATGACTGCTATCTGCTGGCTTTGACTCCGTTGCCCCAGTAAGTTGCTTAGACTACAGACGTTTTTCTCCAACGTCGTGGGTGGTTGTGACGGGTGCTCTGGTGTGGTTTTCTTCTTCTTTCCTAACAATATCTATTTTGATCTATCGTCCTTATCTTTCCTCCTTCTTTTTTATGTTTGTTACTCGCTTGTAACGCCTCTAATCTTCAGCACCTATAAGGTCTCATTGTGTTGCAAGTGCCGTAACAGGCGTCCTAAAAAAATAAACTAAAACCTCCCTAGTCTCGTACTTTATACCATTTTCGTTTTTCCGCACGCGACTTTAATTCTTGATTTTCGCAGACATTTTCGAATTCAGATTATATGCAAAATGTTAAAAGGGCCGCTACTGCATTGGGACATATATTGCACTGGGCGACTCAAATAGAGAATTGAAAATGTAAGTGAGAAACGAGATGGGCAAAACGCTTTTGTTTAAAATCGGGAGAAGGAAAACAAACACCCCCCCCCAACCCAAACAAACAACCCCCACCCCAAAAAAAACCCCCACAACAACAACCAACAACATCACCAAAAAAGAACAAAAACTGTGTGCATCAGGCACGTATAAATACCGGTTTGGTTTAGTTTTTTTTCCCGCTGTCATTGTTTCTTGTTGTTGTTGTTGTTGTTGTTGTTGTTGTTGTTGTTGTTGTTGTTGTTGTT
>NW_004797483.1:871612-874044 GCF_000002075.1 Aplysia californica | reverse complement strand
TTAGAGAAAAAGAGGAAGCTGATTGCCCAAGTATTACTTCCTTCCCTTCAGATCTTGACTTCCCTGATATGTTCAGTCAGTACGTTTGAATCAAGGAAGTTGTCAGGGGTGTCTTACGATTTGACAACTTGTGTGATTAAAGGTATTTTTTAAAGTAGGGAATGTTAGTACAAGTCGCTAACCCCTTGTGTAAATTTGGGACAGATTGAGTTGGTCATTTTACTTGTGACAGTGACGACATGCGATATACTGTGCGTCGCGAGTTTTGGTTTCGATGAATGCCAACATGTGCACACCTCATAACTTATCATCCGACAGAGAAATGACATCACTATTATTAACCCCGTGCACCGGTTATAATCACCATACGATAGAGCTGTGCCCTTTCGACTACATTTTTCATAATTCACCAAGCTATTCAGTTAATGGAAGCGTGGCACAGCCATGTGAATACCTTGTGATCTTTTACGGATAATGGATTTATATAATTTAGTTTCGTTTTTCTCCACCCGTTGCAAGATTAGAGCATATTATTTCTAAAATCATTTAGGTGAATGCCGACATATGATGTATTTGTTGATGATTATGAGTCAGAATGATAAGTGGAGCCAACAGAACAAGAGTATTGAATAGCAAATATTGCAAATGGACTTAAATAAATAAATAAATGAATATTATATAGCTTTACCTATATATATATATATATATATATATATTATATACATTATTATTATTATCTATTTGTGGTGACCGAATTTTGCTTTTCAAAAGGTTTTTTAACGGCTACATCGATCGACATGCGGTTTTCGCCAAAACGATTCTTTAAAATATTCTCCAGATCATGACGCCCTTCGTTTTTTTTTCAGTTTTGAGAAAGTTTTGCTGCAAAAAGCTAAATTTGTTTATTTCGCCGATCGCTTTTGTAAGCCGACGCCTCTGTCTCTGTAATTTTAGAAAATCCGTCGTACTTCCGTTGATACTCTCGCGCATTGTCGCGCAATACTGAGCACTATTTTGGTGTGCGACCCGTATAGATCTAGCCTCATGTTTTCTTTTTTTACTTGGTGCTAAATTCGACTGTGATCCTTTCGTTTGATGCCCATCAACAATCAACACGCTTCTGTACAACCACGAAAGCGGAATATAGAATCAATCTATGCATCTATTGTATATTTGGCAACTTGGAAACACATGTTTCTCTTTTTTTCTCAAGATTTATTACTCCATTCCAATAGAGTGTAAATATAGTAGACCAATGATATTCAGTTGATATTAATGCACCGATCATTCCTTTCATCGAAAGGGGGCCCAGCTAGTATATATACATATTTATACATGCATATGTATATATTTCGAATAGCACGAATACTGACTACACTTCTCAGCGTCGATGAAGTATCGCTTCCTCAAAATCACACAGCATTACCACACGGACAAACGGGCGTCCGGCATCGTTCCTTGGCCCCCCGCTGTCCTGTGCCTCCACAGACCGTCACTCTGTGAGTCAGTCACGATCCCGTCCACACAAACGGGTATCGTTTCGTGGCCCCTTGTCGTCGGGTGCCACGACACGACAGACCGAGACCGTCGTCACTCTGTGAGTCAGTCATGATATACATACCGTCCACCCACGATCCTGTCGACTTTGGCCACAGACGTGGGGAGGGAGGGATGGTGTGCTCTGACTTCAGAGTGTAGAACAGTGCTTGTGGGATTTCCTCAGGTGCGGGTGGTTGGAAGGCGCCACTGGTTGGTCTTGTTTCTTCTTTCTTAGTTATTATTATTATTATTATTATTATTATTATTTTACGGCACTTGCAACACAATTAGGTCATACAAGTGCCTTTGTTTCTTTTCTTTCACTGTGCTGTGCCTGTGTGCGCATCTTTCTTTTCCCCAGGTACTTGTGTTTATATGCTTTTCTTTTCTCACAAAAACGAACAGACAAACGAACAAACAAACAAACAAATATGCTGACCAAACTTTGCTAGTGATGTTATGGTGCGCTTTTAAACGCTACTGTAGTAAGCGAACGTTCGTTTAACAGGCGAGATCTCTGAATTTAATAACATCTGTCTGTGACAAGACCGAGCCAACAAGGCGAAGAGCTCTGAAACTCCGCCCCAACTACATCTGCTGTGGAATTTAATTAAGGACATCGGCACCGCAGTCCAGACTTATACAGACTAGTCTAGGCTATCTGTGCGACTTTTATTCCCTAGTGAGACATTAGAGGCGAAAGATCCACAAGATCTGCCAAAACAGTCCTACAAGGAACCGTGCAAGGAAAGAGAAAGAGAGGAGGGCAGAGAAGGAGATGGGAGGACAACAATACAGAGTGGACAGGAAAGACGATGGGTGACAATCTGAGGAAAGCAGAGGACACATAGAAATGGCGAGAGCTGGTTGTCAGATGCAGTGGTGCCCCCACG
>NW_004797483.1:865769-867712 GCF_000002075.1 Aplysia californica | reverse complement strand
TGTGTGTGTGTGTGTGTGTGTGTGTGTGTGTGTGCGTGCTTGCACACGGCTATACATGGATAAAGAAAGACAAGCAAAGCAAAGTGTCACTCTTCAACATAGCATGAGGCTTTTGATAGTATAATAATTGTACTATTATTTTGTCGGAGAGATACCTTGTGAGCATGTGGATATCCTGGTCTCCACGGTGTTGAAACAATAAGCCTGTATCTACAATGATTCGGGAATCGTTGTTTGTTTGTTTGTTTGTTTTTTGTGGGGGAGTTCTTGTCTTCCTTTTTTATTGTAGGTGTTTTATGCTCCCAGCCCAATGACACAGTTTCGGTAGTTTTAGAGGCGGGCTTCGAACCTGTCTGTCAGACCAACCCGGGCTGAGAAGGATGTACAATATATTGTGTCACCTGAAAGTACCGGTGGGTGGTTGGCGGGTGCTCCAATGTGGTTTGCTTCTTCTTTCCTGTCTAACATCTATCGTCTTTATCTCCCCTTCTTCTTTTTTATGTTTGTTACTCTCCTGTAACGGCTTTAATCTTCTGGCGCTCATATGACCTTATGCAGTTGCGAGCGCCGTAAAACCTCTACTAAAACTTCAAAAAAGAAAGTACCGAAATTCTCCATAAAATTTCTCCGCACTCGGGAGTCTAGCTAAAATCTTCTGCTGTGTGCGACGACGAAGCACCTCTTCATTACAATTCAGACGCCTGTGGAAACATTGTGAGGGACAAAAATGTGTATTTGATGTAAGATAGTAGAAATGTAAGACGTTGGACTTTGTGTAGAACTGTAAGACGTTGGACTTTGACCCCCCCCCCTCCCTCAGCACGCTCTTCATACAGTTGTTCTTATGTCTTAAAGTTTTGATTTTTTTATTAGGAAAAAAAAAATACAGATGTGTAGATTTGCCGGATAAATTCTGAAATCCGGATATCTGAAATTATCCGTATTTTGTCCGACCTTTGCATGTCATATTACGAGTCTTGATACAAGGTGACTTTGACAATATGATCCGTAACTTCCACGAGGTCCGAAAAATTCCGGATTTTATTATTATTATTTTGTTTTATTTTATTTAACTGTAGCAAGTTGGCAGCTCTGTTTTTAATACGCATTTCTTTTTTCTCCTCCTTTTCCAGCCACAACAATGAGGTCACTACCTTCAGCCCCCCGTCAGCTCTGAGGCCGTCAAATCTGGACATTGGTCAGCCTGGATCGCCTTTCTCCTCCAGGTGAGAGCAGGAATGGACGCCGCACAGGTCGTTAGGTCGTAGTTAAGTCATTGGTGTACCCAAAGGTGGACTCTTTCTTGGTGTGTCTTGCCGCGTCGCTCAAACAGTGTGGTTGTTCTCTCTCCTCCCCCTCCCCCAATGAAAGAATTAATGAATAATTAAATAAATAAATTATAGTAAAAGGAAGAAATTAATGGGGAAAAAAACCCATTTATGAATATAAAAAGAGGAAAAAAGGAAAAAAGATGAAAGAAAGGAAGGAAAAGAAAGCACAAAAAATGTTGTTCAAATAATATAAATGGCAAGGAAGAAGGAAGAAAAGAAAGAAAGAAAGAAAGAAAGAAAGAAAGAAAGAAAAAAAGAAAGAAAGAAAGAAAGAAAGAAAGAAAGAAGAAAGAAAGAAAGAAAGAAAGAAAGAAAGAAAGAAAGAAAGAAAGAGCAACAATGACTGGAAGGAAGATAATATAAAGAAAGGAAAGACAATGTAAATTGGTAGTAATTTAAGTGCATTTCATTATACCCCCGCTATGGAAGCATGGACCAGGTTTCGCCCCGGTGCTTCTCCATAAGAGAGGCGCGGTGTTTCTATCTGTAGACACGGGTGCCCCAAAAACAAAGGTTGTGTGTTGGTCTAGGCTTTCTGAGTATCTCAAAGCCTCGGTGTTGGTCAATGTAAGAACAGACATTGCCCCAACAAAAGTATAGGGGATTTTTTTT
>NW_004797483.1:848526-864449 GCF_000002075.1 Aplysia californica | reverse complement strand
TCCTCCTCCTCCTCCTCCTCCTTGTTTCTGTCTATCGTCATATTTTTTTGTTGGATTAAATGATTATTATTGCATCGTTGTATCTCTGTATCCCTAAACAATCAATCTAGCAAACAAGCAAGCTAACACACAAACAAACAAACACTCAAACAAACACACACACAAACGCACGAACAAACAAATGAATGAATGATGATTCCCTCTAGCTCACTCAGAACTATTTTGTCCCCGTCCCTCCCCCCCTCCCCTCAGCACTGGCCCCCAGAGCCCCAGTTCCCCCAGCTCTCCACAGAACTCCACACTCAGCAGAGACAACTTTAAGAGGGGCTCAGCCAAGCAGAGGTGAGGCCTGGTGCCCTTACTTTGTTCAGTTGGAATCATTCAGTACTAATGTGCGAATGACCATGGTTCCAATTCCTAGTGAGGCAGGAGGCTGCCCACTTTGTCACAGGCCCAGTTTGTCACATTAAGTATTTGAGTATAGATGACAGTCATAATTACCGCCCTTTAACACTGTGGTTGTAATTAAGTTTTTTACTCTCTACCTTCAAAGTGGTGGTATTGAGATAGTCCCTCTAAAATGTCAATTTAGGTTAGTGTTGTTCAATATTTATTCTTTCTTTTTGTATGCTAATCAAAGAAAATCAATTTACTCTGTAAAATTTCAATAATGAATGCTTACGTTAAAAACAATTGAAAAATAAAATTCAATTCATACAATCAGTCAATCATTTATTTACTCTTTTTGAGAGTGTCAGTGATAACTTCCATCATGCAGGGCATAGTCGAGGTCTGTGACAAACTGGACCTGTGACAAACTGGCATGCATCAGTGAGGTGTTGTTGAACTTGGGTTGTATTGGAAGTTTTCATGGCTCTCTGCCTACTTGGCTCTTTTATATCAGAGATGGATGGTTAATTTGGAGGTCCTGCCTCTTAAATGCATAACAATCTGTGAGGCCCAAGTAAAAGCGTGGAACCAAATAGAGTTGGCAAAAATAGCAAGCAATGTTGAGTACAACAGTGTTTTTGGTGGGTAGTCACTGGAATGCATGCACATCACCTGTACCTCTGAACAGGACAAGGTATTCCTCTGCTTGTTTGAATTGACAGGTGGGTTGTAGGAGGGTGTCACTCGTTGGTCCTACTCATTTTCTTTCTCTTTGTTGTTCTTGCTGTCTGTCTGTTCGTCTTGCTTTTTCCATGCACTGTCTGTTACAGTGTTGATGTGCTTCTTATTGATCATTTTGAATTGCAATTGTTTTGCTTGGGATGTGCGATTTTGTATGTTTTGAATACATGTGTCACGACACGGTGGAATCAGGCGCTCGTCAATTTTTGTGCATGAGGAGTTTTTGTTAACATCTGAAAGTTTGTAAATTTGCCTTGCTTTCAATGAAAAAAATACTCAGCTATCTTGAAAAGAAGTCGAGATTTTTGCTGTTGAACAAGGTGGGGTCGCCAGGTTTCTGTAGTAAATTAGTGAGAAAATGACTCCCAAAGTTTGGTAATTTCAATAGCTTGAGAGTCCTTGAAAACTAAAAAATTACATATTTTGTGCCTTTAATCAATGGTTTTCATCAAAATTCACATGGAAATGTGTTTTTATACTGACATAAAAGGTGTTGAGTCAAAATATAAAAATTCAATAAAATTTGATCAACTGACGGAAAAATGCCTGTTCCTTTGATTTCATTATTTTGACGAGCGCCTGATTTTACCACGCTACCTCACATATATGCATCGGCAAGTGGGGGTACAAGCTCTTCAGAGGAAAGTTAGAACTAGTACCTTTGTATTTTGTTATTGTTTAAAAAAATCTCTGCGATACGTAAAATTCTTCCTGAAAATCATAAAATCATGCTTTTTTTGGGGTCTCTGACAGAAGTGTAAAGGCCCCGTCTGCAAAGCGAAACCCTGACTCCCAGGTGGTCAAGAGAGGCTGGCTGCACCGCTTGGTATGTGTGAGAAAACCCTGGTTGATAGTAGTTCTGACAGTTTCTGGTTTGGCATCTAAATTCTTATGTTGTGGTCACGCATTTTGCAATTTCATGCAGTGGGTATAAATTCGATTCCTGTATTCAGAGAAGTTTTATTGTGCATTTTTCCATCTTTCTCCTGAGATGTCGTTTCCCTCCCAGCCCAGGTTGGCCCTGACTGGCAGCTTCGAAGCAGCCTGTCCCATAAGATAAGATAAAATAAGATAAGATAATACTTTATTATCCCACAGGGAGATTTTTCTTGGCTGTACAGGACCGTAAAAACACATGCAGGTATACATAGAAATTTTAATTATATATTACTCTCACTAAAATTGAATATGAAAAGAGAAGTAAGCTGACAAAATGTACATGTCGCATGAGATGCATCATTCAACCACTTGCAGGAATAGTATTGATGGGGGCGTAAAGTTTCTACATTTACAAAAATTATACTTTTTGACAGTTTCTGGTTGGAAGTTTCTCTAACGTACCATGTTCCCCAATAATTCACAGAAAATTGAAGTTTTTGTTTACAGTAACGTATTCATCCCCCTGAAGTCTCCACAGTAACTCCCATGGCCATCTCGTTCTTTTATAGTGCACCATTTTGATTCTTCAGGGACATACAGTATTGCTGCTTCTTAAACGCATGCTGTCATCATTTAAATGTTGGGTCTCTATTCACTTCCCTACGCACGAATCAACCTCACTTCTACTTCCTACAATGGTGAAGACTCAAACCATTTCACCACAGATGCCATGATATCACTTCTTTGTATGTAAGCCTCTTTTGAAAGTGTAACAGGACTGTAAAATGCAACTTGCACATTACAGCTTATTTTTGAAATGGTTCTTCAGAATTCTACATGCATAATTTCTTTTTGACCTTTATCCTCAGGAAAGCAGTGGTTTGTCAAAATCTAAAGCTTGGAAGCAGCGCTGGTGCGTTTTGGCCGACTTTGCTCTTTTTCTTTATAAAAGTAAGTGGCCTGCATGCATGACTGGTGTACCCTTATGTCCACTGTTTCTGTCTAGATTATTTGTTCTTTAGTAAGTTTTACTTCTAAATAAAATATCACCGGAAGGAAATAAGTCTTATTGTAAGCTATAGTTGGTCTTTGCTGAGTTGTAAGTGTGATTGTATGCATCCTTTGCAACACTGTCAGGTTGTTTAAGAGGCGGGACCTTCAATTTCAACCTCAATTTCCAGTAGGATTGAACCAAGTGGGTGGAGAGCCTTGAAAACTCCAAGAATAATTCAAGCTCTAGAATGTCCCTTTTGGGGACTCAAATGTTGGCTCAGGAAGAAGCTAGTTTTAAGTTAGTAGGTAAGAACAATACAAATAATACCACTTGAAAAGAAATGAAAGTGGCTGACCACATTAGTGCTCTCACTCACCAGTCACAGTCGGTTCTTACTCTTGTTCTTTATGGGAGTCGTGACTAACTGCATTGTTTACCAACTGGTTGTTATTGTTAAAAACAGATGGTTCTTAGTGGGAACCTTTTAAAATGACGAATAGGGACTGATTTGCAGATTACTTTAAACAAAAAATCTTTCTCATTTATGAAAACGAAGTCAGTGGTTATCATTGTTGTTTTTGTGTTTTATATGAAACACTGTTTATTGCTTTTATATCTGAATATTAATGAATATTTACACTATATTTAGTAACACTTGTAGTGTTTTAAGTAAGAATAACTGTCACATCATATGAGTTTGGAAAATGGGTGGTGGAGGAAATTTTAAAAAAAAAAGAAGGGGGAGGGGGGAGGAGGGGAGATTGTTATTGCAACTGGAAGAGTGCATCTTGACATTTATGGATGGTCTGAGTGGTTCACAGCTCGTGCAACCTTCAATTGGAGTCGTAAAAGTCGTGCCCTACATGTTTGGCCAGGAGGTTGTAGGTTAATGGTTACTCATGCTACAACCAGTTTATAGAGCTGTGAGAATAGGATGCAGTATTGCTAATGGGAGACCCGGCTACCGCTCTGTGCAGCATTACCAATATTTTGTTGGGCTTTCCATATTCTGTCATCTGTGCACCTTTGAATTGAACAGCAGACACTCACATTTTAAAAAAGTGGAATAAGAAATCAGTGGCTCAATTCTGGAATATTATGTTATGATACATAGCAATTGAAATCTTCAATTTTATCAACTCTTTTATGTCCAAAATCATGAGTATCTGGCTCTGTCATGTTCTTGAAAATATTGGATGCTCCCTTCATTTAAATTTTGTGGTCCTAAGTGTGGTTTCTTCTAAAAGGTGATGCAAAGGTCAGTGCCACCAGAATAGAAAATATATATTATCATATAGATGGAGAAATCTTGCTTATCTTTGATGTTGCACCATTAGAAATAATAGTGTACAAGTATGTTGTTTGCCTCCAGGGTTGGGAAATAATGCAAGGTAGCAAACAGTGTTGGTCACTAAGTGGTCATCTTCAGGAATTAACAAAAAAAAATTTCGTTTAAGTTTTGGTAAGCTGTGAAGTAGAAATTTCTTAGAATACAGAATACAGCTCTTAATTCCAGATGCCATCATTTAGTAAGCAGTAGTCAGCTTTTGAAAAGTACCAAAGTGTTGTTTTGCTTTGTCTCCATTTTGATCATCTGAATGAGTTGGTTGTATGACATAATGATGCAGTGCACTCCAGGCTGTTCCTGATCAGTTAAATGAGTTATTCACATGAGAAAATAATACATGTGAATGTCAGGGTCATTTGAAAAAGTTGGTCTTAATTATGACATAATGGTACTCTTTACATCGGGGTCAGTTGAATGACTTAAACGTGTGACATCATGATACTGGTATTTGAAGGTCATGTGAATACGTTGTATACTGTAATGAAACTCTGTACTCAAAGGTCAATGAGTATGTTGTATGCTGCAATGAAACTCTGTACTCAAAGGTTAGTAGTGAATACATTGTATGCTGCAATGAAACTTGATACCAAAGGGTCAGTTGAGTAACTCATATAACATAATGATTCTCTGTGTGTAAGGGTTGGTTTTATGACACTCATGACATTATGATACTCTGTGTTTAAGGGACAGTTAAATGACACATTATGACATAATGATACTTTGTATGTTTGTATGTATGTGCCCGTTGAATGAGTTGATTTTCTGACGTTAGGATACATGTACTGTGTATTTAAGTGTGTTCCTCGTTTGTTTCAGCGGACGGGGAGTCTCAAGCCCTGACCTCCATCCTTCTGCCCAGTTATCGCATCAACCCTTGCACACAGGAGGACGGGATCAAGCGGAACTTTGTCTTTAAGGTCATTTCCTGTTTCGAGAATTTGTCTTTTGGTTTGTCCATGGAAGGGGTCTTATGGTGAGAGAGGGAGTGAGGGGGAGGGAGGCATTTTCAGAAATTTGTATGGAATGAAGAACATGTCTTCTGGATTGCTCTTGGGAGGGGTTTTATGATGAAACAAGGGGTGACGGGGAGGGAGGGATTTTTAGAAATTTTTATGGAATGAAGAGTGTAGGAGGAAGTGGGAGTAGGGAGTAGGAGGTAGTAGGAAGGGAGTGTAGGGAGGTTTCTCTATTTTTTAAAATTGAATTGGTTGAAGAAATTGTGAGTAATAGGGTAGAGGTGGGGTAAGGAGGGATATTTAAAAAATTGGAATGAAGAGTATCAGGGAAAGTTATTAAATGAACTGTGTTCCAAAAGTCTTTCATGATCTTCATGACATCTCGTGTCTGTATCATGCAAGAGAATGGCTTTATTTTTAGATCTGTCAGATTGGTCGCCATTCTTTCTATGTAGATGCTGAGTCTTTTTCTGTCAGAAATGAGTTTTAAACTACAAACTACACTCTATCATGTAGAGCTTGTTAAATTTAATCCATTTCATGGATAATGATGTCTTTACTGAATGCAAACTATAAGGTATGTTTGTTCTTTGTTTGTGGTCTTCCTTTTTCCCCGTACTGGTCGATTGCTATTGTGTCAATGTCCTGCTCGCTATTTGATTATTCAACAACTTTTTTTTTTGTCCTCCCACCCGACAGGTTGAGCACGAGAACACAAAGACTCTGTATTTTGCCACAGAAGATTCCTCTGAGTTTGCCTCGTGGGTGTCGCTGCTACGCCAGGCCGCCAGCATGAACGGCACGGCGGGGTGAGTGATACAGGGCAAGGAACAGATCAGTAAAGTGTTTGTTCCTATCAATACAGGAGTTGAATAATGATTTTTCTAAAATGATGCAATAAAGGAGATCATACAGTCGAACCTGCTCAAAGAACACCTGTCCAAAATAATCACCTATACTAATGACCACTTCCCACTTTCTCCCGTGTGTTTCTTCTATCTGTTATAATGACATGGTCCAAGAGAACCTCCTGTCTAAGATGACCACTTTTCTCTTTAACAGTTGTATCAGTTGGAGTGTTAAACATTAACAATAAAAGAAGAGGTAGAATCTGCAGCTGAGAAAAGTTTCCTGGGACTTGCTATCAATGCCTTTCAGCCCTGGCAGGGTATAGGCCACATACAAGCTCTTTCCATTGATCTCTGTCCTGGGCCATCCTTCCAGGCTCGTTTCAAGTCAGCTTCATCTTTTTCATGTCCCTTTCCGCACATCTCCATTTTCCTGTGGCCTACCCCTGCCTCGTACTTCCTGTGGGTTCCACTGCAGCGACTGTCTTGTGATGTTTCCGCAGGGCTTTCTGAGGGTTTCTGGGACTTGTAGAAGTAATATATGATTGTTATTTTATGAGCTTGAATCCACTTGACTGTTGTGGGATTTCAGTGTCGATGTAAAGCACAGAGAGCCCAATTGGGAGGGTATAGGCTCGATAGAAGTCTACAAATTATTGTTATTATAAATTTTTGTCAAATAATGTGATTTTACATCTACTTTTCAGCCTGATGCTATCATGCAGCAGCCGCCTTTTTCAGAAATAGCAATAGCTTACTCTAAAAAATGTTATGCCAAATAGCATTTCAAAAGCTTTTACGTAAACTTCAACCTTTTTAATGATTTTCATGTTTAAGCAATGTAAATTTTTATTCACTCGTTCCCTATGTTTTGAGTTGGTATTCAGAAGGACAAGAGTAGCTCTGATGATATATTGTTTTATAGTACTTGGCAGTGGAAGATGTAGTTTTGCCACTGTGTTAAGTGAACCGTCACACAATAATGATAATGATAATAATAATAATAAAAATAATAATCATCAACATTCTCATCATCATTATCATCATCATCATCATCATCATCAAAATAATAAAAAGCATCTGTATAGTGAATATCCCCGCTCGGTAGCATTCTCTATGCTCTTCACAAACAAGATTATCCCCCAAGCAGACCCTAGAACACTCAGAAACATTCTCGGCTTCCCCGGAACACAACAGATCAGACAAAGGTAACTGCTTTGAAGTGACATTTACAATTCTAAATTTTATGATTCCCCTGCCAGGTTCCTGCGAGAGCCAAACAACAACCAGCGGCCTCCATTTATAAAAGGCAGAGACGACAGTAGAATGGCTGGCGGCCCTCAGTTCTCCAATACTGGGGGTCCAGCCTCGTACGGAGGAGAACATCCAAGAAGTTCTATGGGGCCGAATCCCCCCGGCCGTGAAGGGCCCCCTCCTGGCAGCGACAGAAACGGGAACATTCCGCGTGGCGGCCAGCAGCCTCATGCAACCCAGTCACCGAGCTACCAGGGGTATGGGGATCCTGCCGCCAGTCCTTTAGAAGGGCCCAATGATTTCTCTCGTGGCTACGGAAACCCTGGGTACAGTGGTGGTGGGCCTGTTGATCCGCAGCGACGGAGCGTTGCCAGTAATCCGGGAGGTTCCGCCCGGAATTCTATGGCCAATGCTTCGCAGAGAGGCTCCCAGGCTTACCCGTCTCCTTCTAGTAATCAAGATTACTCACCAGATTCCTTTCAGCCCCACTCTCTCAACGCGTACCAGCCTCAATCCCAAAATAACGGTCATGGTCCCCCGGGTCACCACGGGGCTAACTCTGGCTATGATCCCGAGGGTTATGGTTCGAATGCTGGACTGAAAGACTACAGAGATCCGCAGAACCCTCAGCATAGGCAGCACCACCAGCAGCCTCCTCTGAGGGACGGTTTTGCTCCAGATTCGGCTCGCAACAGCTTTGCCCCATCAGACAGCAGCCGGGGCGGACAGCACTCATACCATCCGGCCCAAGTGGAGAGGGAGCGGATACAGCAACGGTTGGGACATCCACCTGCGGATAGGTATCCAGGCCCAGACACGTCAAGGGGTGATCCAAACAGAGATTCTTATTCTGATTATCAGGACGGTTCCCCGAAGCAGTTGAACCCATGGGACAAGAACTTCCCCCCAAATGTCCTTGATCAGATGAAGCATCGCTCATTCATTGATCTGGCAGACAACCAAAGGGGTCGTCAGCCCGGGAAAGACAGAACGTTCAATGCGAGGAGTAAGTCGCACGAGAATTTCTCACACTTCCCCGACTCACAGCAGCAGCAAGAACAACAACAACAAAGACAGCAACATCCTCAAGCAGGGAATACAGAGAGAGACGGGTACGGCCAGATGCCACAAGGCGATGGACAGTTCCCCCCGCCTGGAGGACGGCAAAGTTGGGCAAAGGAAAACCGCCATCCTGGTTCCCCCGCTGGTTCTCAGCGAAGTTCGAACCAGTACAGCCCGGGGCATGGGGCTGCACCTCTACAGCAGCATAATCGCCAGCCGAGACGAGAGGACTTCCAGTACTCTTCTGCTCCACGTCTAGACGCAAGAGGCCCAGGTGGCTACCCATCACCCCATGACCTGAACGACAGGAATAGCTCTCATCATCAGCCATATGGGTCGGGCCAGTATCCACAAGGTCATGGTCACCCCCAGCAGGACCGGCGGTCTTATGCGTCTGCGTCCTCGTCCGTCGGTGGGAGAGAAGGTTATGGACACTCTCCGTCGAGCAGTAGCCACCCGGCCGGACCCCCTTCCCACCAAGAAGCAGCATCACCAATGTCAAGATCATCGTCAAATCCCATGTATTCAGGGTTTCCGCAGCAGCACCATGACTCGAGGCAGCAACATTTTGCACCTCAGAGGGCGGGGCAACAGGATTCTGCGTATCCCCCTCCGCAACAACAGGTGCCCCATCTCCCGCTAGACCTCAACGCCTCTCAGATGTCGTCGTCGCACACCCCACCGCAGTCAGGACATCACAGCAACCCGCACACCTACGTCAACTTTCCTAGCCGGGACCAAGGTCAGCAGTATCCCCAGCAGCAAGGTCAAGGTCACAACACGTCCCATGACTCGTCCGGTGACCCCTCCCCTGGCCGACCTCCGTATCCCGTGGCAGTTCGCCAGCAGCTGGTGGAGGAGATGGCCCAGAATAAGCCGCCAACGGCTCAGAGAGACCTGCTCATCGCGACACAGATGAACGCTCAGCGCATGCAGCAGCCCTCTTACTTCCAGTACCCGTCACCTCGGGTAAGTCTCATCACATGGCTTTTTCTCTTACTTCTTCTTTTTTTCATCCTCTTGTTTTCTTGTTCTTGCTCTTCTTGTCTTTGTTCATTCACTTGTTCTTTGCTCTTCTTGTTATTCTCTTTCGTCTTCTTCTTCTTGTTATTCTCTTTCGTCTTCTTCTTCGTTTTTTCTTCTTCTTCTTCTTCTTCTTCTTCTTCTTCTTCTTCTTCTTCTTCTTCTTTTTCTTCTTCTTCTTCTTCTTCTTCTCTTTCCATTCCTCTTCTTCTTCCTCCTCTTTCCCCCTTTTCCTCCTCCTTCCTGCTGCAATGAAGTCCCCTGTTTCTCACTCTGGCTCTTAGCATTGAACCTGTGCAGGCCATGTGTGTCCAATATCGCATAACCGATTAGAGTCAAATTTAATGATTCCATTTTCTTTCCCCAGGATCAGTACGGCAACAGAATTCCACAAGGGATGGACCAAGCCGACAACGCTTCCCTCCGCAATCCACCGTACCAGGATTCTCCCAAGGACCACAGACGTGACCTGCCCAATTCCAGACTGTCGTCTGCCAGTCGGGCTAGCCAGTCGTCTCGTGGCGGGGACCGAAAGGACAGCCCCCAGTCCCCACCAGACTCCTTCACCCGCGACATGATGGACCCGGAGGCACAGAAATTGAGAGTGGCTTACGAGCGCGTGCATAGTTTGCGGATGGCTCCTGATAAAGGTAAGTGTGGGTCGCTTAAATTGGTATGTGCACCTTTTCGCTTGACTGAAGCTTTGCTTGTTTTTTCACCCACAGCAGTTTCTTTTTTCTCCCACAGCAATTCGTTAGTAACTTGTATCAGTTGTGACCATAGACTCAAGTAGTAATGTCCTAGACCATGTACTGTCATGGCTTCCAGTGTTTCTTCTGTGAAAAAAACTTGGCTTGGAAACAGCTCAAATGAATTGCAAAACTCCAGTCTCACTTATGTCGAGTTAGAGTGGCACCCCCCTCCCCCTCCAAAATTGCTCTTCATTTAGCTCCATATTGAGTCAAAAGGTGTGCTCCATAATACATCAGAGTGCGCAGTCTAGGACATTACTGTATGTATATGTCTATGGTTGTTACTTGTTCCACATGGAGAAACTGTCAGTGGCAACTCTCAGTGGTTTCCCTCAGCCTTTACTGTTGTTGGTGGCAGTTCTCACCCTTGTCATCTTTTTGTCCGTGAAATATTTCCTAGCTTGCATATTTTGTCCATGATGTCTTTGCGATGAGTGGAAAAAAGTGGATTTGGGGGCGTGAGGTGGGGAAGAAACCTTACAATTTTAAAATCTGATTTCGTTGAAGTTCAGAATCAGACTTTGATGGTGGCTGAGAGAATCGTCGATGTGCTCTGCCCCATTTACTTCTTTTCAGTGTTACAGTTATCCTGATCTCTTTGTGGCTGAAAAAGGGTAGGAGAGGGAGAGGGGTTATAATCCTGACATCTTTTACAGGCGATGCCCGTTGGAGGATCGGTTTGATTCTGTTCAATTCTGTTTCTGGCGACTTCAGTACATACTATAAATAGACTATCTGCCCGGATAGATAGCCCGACGCACGGCCTTGAAAACAAACGCTTTTGTTATTGAAGGTCGTCGTTGGTTTTGTGGGTTTTTCCGGACCTCCGACTTGCCCCAAACGGAGAAATTTGAACGGAACTGATGAAGCCAATGGGCACCCAGCACCCAGTATTAAACCCCTGCTCAGCTCACTCTCTGGTGCGGTGAGGTCTGTTGCATTCTGGATGGGTTAGAAAACCCACTCTGCAAAGGTGAGGGTGAAAAAAGTGGATTTGGGGGCGTGAGGTGGGGAAGAAACCTTACAATTTTAAAATCTGATTTCGTTGAAGTGCAGAATCGTGTCAGCCTCAAACTTCTATTCTGTAGATAAATGTTAGACTCAATTAGATTTTTAAACATTTTTAGCTAGCTTCTCCCAGATTTCCTAGGAAGAACAGGTTCAGACCATTCGATGTACACCAGCCTTTTTTTTCTTCTGTTTGAGAAGAAGTAGAAATAGATCTAGCGTTCTCTGGAATAGTTGCTTTTGATTTTTAGTGTTGCGAAAGAGACATGTTGTATGTCTTATCATGTGACAAAGACTGTGTTTGAGATAGTGAAGGTAGATCTAGTACTCTTCTGGTATAAGTCCGTTCTGTTCTTTTTGTAAAATTGCACAAGAGAGAGTAAAGATAGCTTCAGGTAATACTCAGTCCATGTTCTCTAAATGGATAGTATGAGGATACCACCGGTGGATCCTATTTCTTTTTTTCCCCTCAGTCTGATATGTCTGTCTGTTAGTCTTGCTTCTTTCCTGTACTAAAGGACCGTCATTGTGTCATTATGCTTCTTTTTTCTGGTTCAAACAATCAAACAAACAAACAAACAAACAAACAAACAGACAAACAAACTAACATACAAACGGGGTGGGTAAATCCTTAGATTAAAGACGACTTTTTCACCTTATGGGTATCAGCAGTACTACTAATGCCTGTCTGGAAGCTTGTACTTACTACGCATGATCATTGGCCATAATCACTACGTCAGCATTACCTGCATGAGGTCTCCGGGGTGTTCTGGCGTGTAATGACAAAAACTTGGTGGGGACAGTAGCTTTCTGTGAAGGACTTTTTATGCCCAGTGCACACTGTCAGTCGGATTCATTGGGTTTGAGTTGGGGCCAGAAAGATTGTCCACTTGGGGTGGCACAATACGACTGATTCGACTCGCGATCTTAAGAAATAAATGCATTTGATTCTGAATGTCACAGTCGAATTCAATTGAATTGGATTGTGTTTTGCCAAAGTGGTAATTTGTGCCCCATCCGTAAAGGAAAATATAGCTGGCTATGACTTGGTCCGATGAATCTAATAGGCAGTGTGCACTGGGTGTTGGGAGATGACGCATTCTCTCGAAAGCATTATAGGCTGACACGTTATGCATGCTGATCGCTGATTTAACCTTATGCTGTACTCAAAATTGTTACGATTAATAATTCAAACAAATTCTTCAGATACTGAACTGCTGAATTATGTATAACTTTATTAATGCCTATATTATTATAATCCCTTTACCAGCTATTTGTCATCTGTGACTAAGAAATGATGAAAGAAGTAGTGAAATAGTCCTTGTGGATGTGACCTCATACTTGTTTATATAGTATGTTCATATGCTTTTCTGTAGCTCAGATATATTCTCTTGCCCCCCCCCCTTTCCCCTACGTACTTTCCTCAAAATTGTTTCTTACCTCGCTTTTTCAAAGTTGCATAGGTTAAAATGAGTTGCTTTTTTTATTTTTATTTTTTAGCAATCTGCAAAACGCGATAATATTTCACTTCGGTTGACGCAAATTTCTTATATCTTTTTTATTTTTTCCAAATGTCATATAAAAGAGTTGCTCTATTCTATACGTTCAGCTTTCCGGTAAACACTACGTTAAAAAAAGTAAGATTAAGAAAGTCTAAAATAACTGCGACATGAACGGCCATTTTGCAGTTCTTACTGTTTTTTCCTCAGTGAAACATTTAATATATGAATTAAATTACAGTTTTCGAAGAAGTTTTTATCGTTTCATTTTGCCACCAGATCTGAGTGGAAAATGAAATTGAAGTCTGTTCTGCTGTGTAAGCCTTGACAATGTTAGAAGAAAACCTGGAGGAAATGTGAACTTTCCCCTCTTCAACGACGCGAGTAATACGTGTACTATAGTTTCAATAAAATATGATGAGCCAGGCAGTATTACTGTTTAACAAAAATACGGCGTACTTACACCTCCTCTCTGGCTTTTGATTTGAATATTATTTGATAGAATAGGACCCCCCCCCCTCCCCCAAAGTAAGGAAAGAAAGAAAGACTTTTAAAATCTGGAAAAATTAAACAACGGAAAACATCCAGTTGATTTTGATCTGATCAGTGTTTCTGTTTCCTAGAATAGGCCGGACGATATTTGTTTTGAGAAGACCATGCGTGATGCCTCCGATTTCCCCTCATCTTTGCCATATTATTGCCACATGAAAAGATATAGATAGCTATTAATCTACTAGGTCTGGACAATAGTAGATGAACACAGCCTTACGACTCTACTTTCCTCTCCTTATTCGACTGAATATTATAATTCTTTGACATAATCTAAACCTACCGTCACTTGCATGCGATCTAGGGCTCTCTGAAACAGGCGATTTTGGTCAGTTTGAGGACTTTGAGGCCAGATACCGCGAGCCCTTTCCCTCCGGCACAATGTCCACACCTAGACGCCACCAGGTGGCTTACAGGCCGGAAGCCAGGCCGAAGCTGTCCCCTCGGCACCGCGCCTACAAGTCGCAGGACGAGCTGGACAAAGTGGGCAAGACCTCGCCTCCCATGGGGTCGTACCACCGCATTCCCGACGAGCCGGAGGACCTGTACGAGAGAGGCTCGGCCTTCAGGCCCCCGTCCTCGCTCTCCGGCACCGACTCCTTGCGCCGGGCGACCACCAGATACTCACAGCCACATTCTCAGCTACAGTCTCAGCCACAGCCACATTCTCAGCACCAGTCTCATCATCAGACTCAGCCACAGCCGCAGTCTCAGCACCAGTCTCAGCACAAGTCTCAGCGTCAGCCACAGCACCAGTCTCAGCACCAGAGTTTTATGGCGCAGGATTCCTTCATCATCCAGCCGTCTGAGGGCTACGGCGAAGGCCAGAGGTCGTGGTACAGAGGCTACAAGAGCCACGAGGACCTGAGGGGTGTGGGGGAGGCGTTCCTGTCGCGGCGGGAGGGGGAGGAGGAGGACCACCCGTTCTTTGAGCCCTACGTGAACGTTCGGAGTGCCGTGTTACGGCATCGGATGTTGGAAGCCCAGGAGGAGGCTCGAGTAGAGGAAGAGAGCCCGCAGAGAATAGTCCTGTCAGGTACTCTCCCTCTCTTTCTCTTCCTCTATCTCTCCATCTCTAGATCTTTCCGTAGCGTTAATACTAGTCACTAGAGAGATCAAAAACACAGTCAACAAAATTAACCAACCCGAATAGATCACCCAAATGTATTATAATAATGATTAAATATTCTATTTCCCCCACTCATACCTGAATAACATACTGATCCTTCTGATTACAACGGGGCTGGCTGTGCTGATGTAGAGAGTCATGCATGCTGTTGTGATAATCCTCTATCTCTCTCCTAACACTGTGTGAACATGCGGGACTTCTGTGGCTCTTTGCTCTGATACTGACACAGTGGATATTCGTCTCATCAAGACTCACGATACGTAAAATTATGTCTATTAACATCTTGCAGTGAAAATATTATTCATTTAGTATCCATGTTTATTTTTAAAAAAGTATTCTTTAAAGAAATATTTGTTTCACATTTTAAAAATATTTTTTAAAATTATTTTTTTAAAAAGGATAGTGTGGGGGTTGGTTGGGACATTCATCTGCTTTATGAAGTGCAATAGGATGATAGTTTGACAGGGAACAGTCTGCCTTCCCTGGGAGGAAGAAGGAAGCAGTTGTAGTGAATGAATGCACAGAGAAACAAGAGGGGAATACAAAAGAAAAAATAACTGCTAGAAACAAAAAACAAAACAAAAACAAAACTTTGAAAAAGCAGCAGCCCAGAAACAAGTCAACTTCAGACATGGTGCTTGTTAGAATAGTCTAAGAGGTTTCTTAATTTATTGAAAAGGAAATCAAACTGTTTATTGCCTTTGCTGTTGCATGGGAAATTTCCCATCAAAGATGATGGCATTTTATTGATTGTTCACTTACGTATAAATGATGAAATGTTCTAACAGCATTGTAAAAGCACCTCTGTGTACAGAGCTGAGCGCTAGTGTGGACATGCTTTGGTTCGCCTTGCTGTGATTGACGAGTGATTACATAACACTGTATAATAGTGTTTTGTTTTTGCTAGTTAGGTTTTGTTTGTTTTTGTTTTTGGTAACTTTCTTCAACAATACAAAGCAGGACACCCCCCAGGGCGGTGCAACTGACTGAAGTGTCTTTAGGCCATTTCCAAAGGGGGGACATTTGTCGTTCTAGTGCACAGTAGAATTGTAAATGGGCTGATCTAACAATGTCATGCTCATAACTGTGCCTGAACTACAACAGAGAATTGCCGTTTTTTCTTTCCTCATCCTTACTATTGTCATTTTCCTCTCCTTCTTTTGTATGTTTGTCGCACTCTTGTGACCCGCTTTTTCCGGGGTGCCTTGATAGTCGAAGCGGACTTTGTGCTGCTGAAGCTAGAGAGATGAGCAGAGTAAGTCTGATTCCCTGTAAGGACTTCTCTGTGGACATCCACTCCTTGACGCTCATATGACCTTATGCAGTTGCGAGCACCGTAAAACCTCTACTAAAACTAAAAACTAAAAACAAAGCAGGACAGTGTCCTTGGCTGGCACTAGTAGTGTAGCCGGTTTGTGTCCTGACAGGCAATCCGAAAGTAAGATGCATGAATAATCCTCGCTTGGGGCGGTCGACAAGTAGACACAGACG
>NW_004797483.1:806026-846026 GCF_000002075.1 Aplysia californica | reverse complement strand
GGGGGGGGTTTAGGGGGGGGGGCGTTTCAAAGTGTACCCCCCCCCCCACACACACACACTCCGCCCCTGCCCAGATCCCTTTTTTTTTCGTTGTCTGACATGACGTGTAACTACGCGTATGTGTATTGTTGCCATTGAACTGTGACTGGCAAGATGACTGTCTACGAAGACCGTGAGGACTGTGACTTATTTCTTTGGATCTTGCCATCCTCTAGTGTCCTTTGGGTGGTTGGCGGGTGCTGTGGTCTGGTTCACTCTTTCTTTCCTATCTAACATCTATCGTCCTTACTTCCCCTCTTTCTTTTTGTGTTTGTTTCTCTGTTGTATCACCTCTAATCTTCGGCACTTATTATTGAGCTATAGGTGCCGTAAAAAAACAAACCCCTTACTAAAACTAACCTAAAAAAAACGTGCGTGATGACAAGTGCTGTGATGTATACCGACCTACAGATGTCGACGATCTGTCTTTGCAAAGAGTTTTTTTGTGGGTTTAAAAAAAAATAGCAAGGATTTTATATTTGTTGTGAATATCACTGATTGACATTGACTTTTTGGAAATACATTTTTTGTTCCATTTGCCTCATGTACTTCCTTTACTCTGTATGCGTTCGCATAAGACGTGCAAATAAACAGTATTTGAACTTATGATAACACCGTACTGTTTCTTGCCAAAACTCGTTCCCAGTGAGTTGGTCTATTTAATGTGTGCAGCTTATCCGAATTAGCATAATATTGTATGTGCTGCATAGTCTGGATGTTTTTCTTTTTCCTTTTTTTTTTAAAGGATTCTGACGGGCTTTTTAATCAGGTCGGAAGAAAAAAGGATCCGGAACAGGAAACTAAATACGTGTAGACTTTTTAAAAGAAAGGCTATCCAGTGTTGGTAAAAAATTATGTCTATCAGAGAACTCTTTTTTTAACACCTCATGATAATTTTTTTTAAAATTCAGCTGTTTCTCTGCGTAAAAAAAAAGATAATATAAGAATTGAATGTAGTGTGACGTTTTTTGGGTTCGGTGATAACTTGGCTCGTGTCGTCACACTGAGGGTGTTTCACAGTCCAGCCTCCGTGCCAGTCTCTGCAGACGTCACGTGATTGTTGTGTGTAACTGTGTGACTCGCCACCTCAGAATGACAAAAGTTCTATCTGACAATTTTGGCCGTTTTGAGTTACAAGGACCTTGAGGTCAGACACCAATTAATGTTTTATCTCCTCTATCAACATCGGAAGATAATTCAGAGTCGTTATCAAGATATTCAAAGAATTGCATTTGAAAATCTTAAACATGTGAAGCTCAACATTATTTTACGTCAAATTTCTCAAAACTATGTACTGAGCAGATAGAACTGTGTAATTCTGAGGTAGCGAACTGTGTAACTGCACTTCACTCACTCCACTCGTATAACATCTGTCCACTCTCCAATGATTGTTGTGGGTCTGTTATCGAGTAATAATGTCCTGTACTCTGTGTGTTTGTACCATAGACTTGTATTATAATATCCTAGACCGGGCACTGTTATGGCTGCTGTTCTTTGCTCTCAATTAAAGAAAAAAACAACAACAACAAAACTTTGCTGCGCATGAACGCACAAATGTAGGGCAAGACAACAGTCTCGCTATAGTCGAGCGCATGTCCAACCTTTCCCTCTTCTGCCTTTCATTTGGTTCCAAGTTGCGTCAAATGGTGCGCTACATAATGGTGAACCAGAATTGCGTCTGAAATCGGCCTTGGAGATTATAATACTCGTCTGTGGTGTGTGTGTGTGTGTGTGCACTACCAAATGGTCTTATTGGTGCTGTTTTTGTTGTTCACTGACCACACTGTGACCCCCCCCCCCAAACCCCCTTTTTTTCTAAATTGTTTTAACATTTACTCTGATAGATAATGCTATTATGATATATTGATGTAGTTTTACCCTGGATGGAAACAAAAAAAGTGACAACAAGCAAACAAAATCAGCACTAAAGCAGCTCATAAATGATGTCAACTACCAGAAGTGAAGAAGTAGGGGGCAGAGAGTTCGTAAAAAAAATAAATTAATGTGTCATGAAGGCCTATTGTATAGTAATATGAAAAATCCAGGATAGGTTCCTTATCAAACTACTCCATTGATAAACTATTTTTTGGTATGTGTTATAAAGTAGAAAGGAGTTTCTTTCCAGATTCTTTATTAATTCTTTTTTTTTTTTTTTGCGAGGAGTGGGGCTTATACTGAGTATTCGGAGCTTGAAAGTGATGTATTGTTCCTGGGATTGACTGTAAATGTAAGATTAGTGCTTGCCAAGCTGGGTGATGGGTGATATCGCTCACTTGTGGGAAATTTTGAGAATTTGATGGGAAAATGGGAATCACCATAATAGTTTAAGTTATTATTTAATGCCCAGCTTGATGTAGGTGAGTGTTACGAAAATTTGAGCCTCGTAAAGGTGGTAAAAGGGGCGCTCGCTAAGAAAAGGTTGACAAGCAGTGATTTATATCATAATATATATCTGTGGTGTAATTGTTAGGCTCTTCACGTTTTTGAGTTCGATTCAGGAGTGGGACGTCTATTTTGTTCAATATCTACGGCTCTCTGTGAAGCAGCCATCCTCCAAATAATCTTTATTTTGTAGATGGGGGGTGTAAAACGTAGACAATTTATCAGGCTTAACTGCTGGTATCATGACTCATTGGGGCTGATCAAAGGTCCAAGATTATTGGTTCCATTTTGTGTAATGTTCCTGTGTCCCAGTTTTTGTTTTTGCTAATAATTTGTATGTTGTAAGGTTGTTTTTTTCTGTGTGTGGTGTCAGTACCCTAGTTGTTAGGCTACCATACCTGTGATTGTGAGATTATGGGTTCAGGGGTTTGAGCCTCAGCTCTGTCCGATGCTGTGTCCTTGGGAACGACACTTTATATGAATTTCCCCATTTGGTTTGGTCCTCTTGGAGATTGACATTAAACTAGGATGCCCAGCCTCTTAAATAACCTAATAGTGTTGATAGGGGTGTAAAACCTATGCCATCAATTTTTTTTTCTGTGTGTCTTTGAACAGCTCCTCCAAAGCGGAAACCGGCCCCGATTCAGACGGTCAAGGAAGATCCCAACATGTCGGACCGGGAGATTCTGGTGAGTAGCTCGCCCCTTTGTACCTACAGCATAGTCTTGCCACCATTCATCATTGTCGTATTTCAAAATACGAGATTTTCAGGAGAAGCAAAAAAAAAAAAAATGTGTCATATTTCTGGCAGAACCTAAAGTTAATACAAAATGTTTAATTCGTCTAAATCTGTTACTGTGTCATTCCCTCGGAATGATGAAACTTATCTGGCATTTTTGGCCATTTTGAGGTACTAAGACCATGAGGTCAGAAACCAAATGTTCGATCTGCTCTATCAAAAAAGCATTTTGAATTCTTTTGGCCTGGTTTCATTTGAAATGTGTGCTAAATTGGTGGTCCCACCTTTGAAATAATTTTTCTGTGTTTAGAGGGGTATTAGACCAGTACTCATCTACTGTCTTTGACTCTATTTGCTATTTCTGACCATGCAGGAGACAAACCTCCAGAAGATACAGAAGAAGAATCCGCTGAGCGGCCCACGGCTGAGGATGAGCATCTCTGCTGGTGACCTCATTGGCAAGACGGTGAGTCCCAGATCAAACCTGTCACTCCCAACTGAAGGGTTGTGCTTTAATATATATATATATATATGGATATATTGGAGATGTGCATTAAAATCGCAGGTGTGACCTATGAAATGATTTTTTCATACATATTATGTAACTCGAGGAATATTTTGATCCTGATTTGGTCTAACTGTCTTACTGGTTTCTAGAAAATTTTCAACAGACACACACACACACAAAAAAAATCAATGTGAAAGTTAAGCCCACTATAATTTTACACTATTTATAATGCTTGGCACCGACTGATTTTTATTGTACACAAGCAGAGCGCCCTCAGCTGTGGTTTTAGAACCAAAAAAAAAAAAGTTTGAACTATTTCTTCCAGTTACATGGTTAGAGCATTACACCTTTGATAAATATGATTTGTGGACAAGGATGACCAGTTGGAAGACACTCAGCTGTTAATATAAATACAGTCTGAAAACCACACAATGTACGGTGAATTTCAATTAGTGTCGCTTCGGTTTTTTTCATTCAGTGCTGACAATTATGATGACGATGCTTAAACTATTTGAAAAAGTTGTTTTTGATCCTGTTTTCGGAATGCTCTTTGATGTTTATGGCCAATGGAATATGCCTTCCCTTTGACAAGAAAATTTCACTGTGCTTGCGAGGTCTGATACTTTCTTTTTGTTTTAACACATACTCACAATGTCCCCTCCCTGTTCACACCCTTCCCCTCCCTGCTCCTTTCCCCAGCACGACGAACTGGTTTTGTTGCTGATACAACTGCGAAGGAACCAGGCGGCGCTGGAAAAGACCCGCGACTTTTACCGCAGCCAGACCGAGCACAAACGAGCTGCCGAGCTGGAGTACCGCAAACAGTGAGGGCGAGAATAGTTTGTCTGAATGTTGGTCTGTTTGTTTGTGTAAATGTTAATCTGTTTTGTGGGTAGAAGGGGGATAAATGGTGACTGTGATGTAGCTGTTAGATTCTTGGCTGTCTTGTTGGATGCAAAAGATGTAAATTCAATTCCGGAGTAGTGACTTTGAAAAAATGAGATGTCTTGGTCTGTCTGCTGAGTATCACTCACACTTAGCTGAGATAGGTCCTGACGGGCAGGGAGGACACAGTTCGGTTCCTTATTGGTCTTAGTTTGTGTTGATGGCAACGGAGAGCATTATAATAAAGAAAAGAAGGGTGTTTTGTTTTTTTATTTTGTGTTGCCAAATCTTGTCATTTTTTGTTGTGTTTGGGGAGGAGGTGGTTGTATGCGGTTCAGGTGAGGTATGCTCTCTGTTTTTCAGTTTTTGTGTTCCTATTGGAATTATTTGACGGAGGTATGCATTTGAATCCTGACATAGACACAAAGTAGAGAGATGTGTGTTGATGAGTGTGTATGTGTGTGCGTGTATGTTCTCACGATGTTCCAGCAAACTTCTCTTTGGAGAGATAAAAAAAACTGTTACCTGACCTTACCTTACTTACCTTACCTTACCTTACCTTACCTTACCTTACCTTACCTTACCTTACCTTACCTTACCTTACCTTACCTTACCTTACCTTACCTTACCATACCATACCTTACCTCATCTCACCTCACCTCACCCACCTCACCCTTTCCTTTTCCTTATCTTATTTTATCTCATCTTATCCTATCCTATCTTGTCTTATCCTATCTTATCTTATCTGATCTTATCTTGTAATGAACTGAGGGTGGTATGTGACTTCTCACTGTCTCCAGAGTCCATCAATATGGTGAGGTGCAGGACAGGAGGTTGTATGAACAACATCAAGCTTATGTGGATGCCAGAATGCAGATGGAAGAGGTCGAGAATAAGGTGAGTAGAAGTTGTTCTTTTTTCGTTGTTTTAATGGAGATGCCGGTTACTTTAGAAGCTTTTTTGTGGGTTTCTTTTCTTTGATGATGGGGTCAATAAAAAGGAAGAAATTTTGTTTCTTTACGTCATTTGTAGAATAGAAAAATCGAATTTTTATAAGATATTTTACTTACTCTTTGCCCCATTTGCCTTGGAATTTTTCAAAAGTCATTGCACTTTCCAGACGAAATGGACCAAGATTGTTGAAAGTGATTGAAGCTTTGGTGGGTTTCTCTGTCTTTTTATAATTATGTCGCATTAGCACATACATGGCACTGAAAATGCAGTTATGTCATTGTTCTTGTAAAGGACACTTAATTCTTTCCTTCGGCAAGCTGTAAAACCTGTCCATATGACAGTTTTTTACACTCTTGCACTCTATACTTTTCATACTCTCTTGCACTCTATACTTTTCATACTCACACAAAACTCTACTATATGGTCACATGACTTTGTTTCTTTGGCATACTGTCTGACCGGTGGAAATTCATTTACCTGTATTTTGATATAATGTGACACATTTGAGTATCTCTTACAAATTAAGATGAACCTATATTTTTCTGATTACAGTCAGATAAAAAAAAAAAATGCCTGCTGAAATGGCCTGGTCACTGATGAAAAGGGTCTGGATGGGAATGAGATAATGGTCAGGGTTTTTGGGTGGGATTTTCTTCACGTTTATAATTCAGTGCTTGCCAACCTGGGTAATAGCCCCCAAGTAGGCAATTTGGTAATTTTGATTGGTGGTGGGGATCACCTATAGATGTTATTTAATGCCACGCTTGTTCATGTTTAGGGGGGAGCCTCTGAAATGTGGCAAAAATGGGTACTGGCAATAAAAATGTTGACAGGCTCTGATTTAATCTGCCAGAAAGATTTTTTTCTAATGTCTGATTTGTTCTGTGTTTTAATAATAATAATATTGATAAATAATATAAAGTGTTTGTACAACACATATCCCCGCTCAACAGCAAGCTGTATGTGCTTTACCATCTCTGTATGTCCCCAGCTGGAGGTGTACCGACCCATCATCAACCTGCTGGACAACATGGTCACTATGGGCAGTCTGTACGGGGGGGATAACCTCATGCTGGCCACACAGTACAGGAAGGTATTTTGTATGCTTGTTGCCTCCCATTGTTTCTTTTCCGCTTCTCTGTGGAGATTTCACCTTCAGGAAAAATGCACTTTTATCTTTGTGAATATACAAAACCTTTTCTTGTGGGTAGTTGGTGGATGCTCTGGTGTGGTTTGCTCTTTCTTTCCTATCGAGCATTTTATTGTCCTGTTCTCTCCTTCATTTTCGTGTTTGTTACTCTCTTGTGACACCTCTAATCTTTTGCACTTGTACGACCTTATTGTGTTGCAAGCTCTGTAAAACTCTTACTTAAACTAAAGACCTTTTCTTTGTTATGAATATTTGATGATTGTAAAAAAATTCTGAATGTCTTACATACTCATGCAGTTAAGACCAATTAGGTAGCAGGCGGTTTTGACTTCTCTTGTCATGGAACTACCTAGGTTGCATGGGATACTGCATCCCTGCCGACAGATGTTGAAGAAATGTAGGTGGTTTTTTATGCCCCTTCAGCACAATTTAGATTCTTTAAATTGTGGGATTTGACAAACTGTACCTGCTGGGTAAAAAAGTAAGCTTTGAACTAAGTTGCAAAAACAATTTTTTCTTTCTTTAGCTTTTTCTTTCTCTCTCTCTCTCCTCCAGCACTTGTTACGACCAGATCAGTACCAGCCGCCCAAGAAGATGCTGGAGTTCTCTCGACAGCACCAGGAAGATCGCCTCATTCAGGAGACCCAGGAAGAAATCAAACAACTTTCCTCAGATGAAGTCGACTTGGAGGTCTGTACTCTTAAGCTGTCTCATTAATTTTTTGTTTGCGCTTTCCGGTTTTGTTTGTTGATTATTTTTCCTTTTATTGTTGAAGCTGTAAGTGTTAACTTATTTCATTTGTGGAGTTCTCATGACTTCTTTTTCTGCTGCTTTTGCTTGGACCTCTCATTTCCTATTTCAATGCATTTTTATTATTTCCCAGTGCAATGTTCGTTCTGTTATGAACTTGTCTCTAATCACAGTTATTGTTTTCGTTTGTTTTTTCTGAGGTGTGAGTGAACTCTTTGTGTTCTTCAAGATGGTTCACTGTTTGAAAACAACATCCTTGGCAATCACTGTGCAGTAACATGGTGCCGCTACCAACACTGTCAACAACTCCTTTCATGTTTCTCATATAGAGCTTATAAAACAATCTTTTCTCCTACTCTTTGTATTCATGATACGTCACTCCTTAGAATTAGTGTCCTGTGGTCGTATATATATATATATATATATAGAGAGAGATGGCACCAGTGGGGTTTTTAAGGTCATTGCCTTGTCTTTGAATAAACACATACTTTACCTTGAAGCATTCCACTCATCTTTTTGTTAGATTATCTAACTGTTTTGTGACAGCAAAAGCTACAATGTGTTTTCTTGACATTCCGTTTTCAGGAGAAGATTGATCGTCTGAATGAGCTTGACCGGCTGCTACAGGAGCAAAGCTTCAAAGTCTCCAGTTTCAAGCAAGACAAGGTCAGTTCTTGTCTCTTGTGTGATTTGTTTGTGATTGTAAATGTTTAAAACCCCTATCGACACAATTTAGGTCATATACGGGCTGCTTTGACCCTGCCTGTCATGGCCAATGCGGGCTGAGAGGGATTTAATGATACTCGAGAAAAAAATCCTCATCACGTAGGAATGGAACCCGTGTCTTTTGCATGAGATGCTAAAGCACCTAATCACTATACTACAAACACCAGTCACATGTTTGTAGCTGTAGAGATGACCAAATTTGTAGCAACAACAGTGTGGCTGCCCCTTAGGCTTTGGATATCTGGGTGTGTGAGTCCTTGCTGAGGTACAAAGAGGAAAAAAAAAATGTTTTGTTGGGGACTTGTTTTCCTAGATGTGATTTCTATTCCTAGCTGTCAATAAGAGGATGTTATGTCTTCAGGAAGGATATTTTACCTTAATTCAACTAAACAATAACCTGGAGAAAAATCACAGAAATTGATGTACAGAAAAGTGGGAAGACATGGAATAACACCAAGAGGCTAGCCCAGAATAGAAAAAGGCAGAAAGTGTTTGTTCGTGGCCTATACCCCGGTGCAGGGTGAGAAAGGCAATGGTAGTGATGATGATCATGATGATGGTGATGATGATCATGATGTTGGTGATGATGAACTAAACAAAATTTCTGAACCTTTTTTGTGTACATTGCATTCTTCCAGGAGCTGATGGAGAAAGCACTGAACGGAGTTCTGAAGCAGCAGGAACAGAACCCCAACGACCCCCGGGAGATGAGATGGCTGGGACAGCAGCAGAGGATACTGGAGAAGGAAATCTCTCGCGTCACTCAGCAGCTGGCTGAGGCTTCCAAGGTACTCCTCTCTCGGGTCAAGGTCACAAAAAAACTGTTTTTATAAAATGCTCCACATAAGAAAATCTATGTTTGATTTTTGAAAATCAATGTTTGATATTTCGAGCAAAGACCCTATGTTCAACATTTAGTAATTACAGTGTGTCAATGGACATTACAATATGTAAACTATAACGATAATAATTGCTTTTATATATATAGTGTATGTCCATTCTAAAGTCACCAGCTTTACAACTATTAGTATAACGGCAGACCTTAGAACGCTCGAAAACATTCTCAGATTTCTGGGAAGCATACAGTGCAAGCAGCCGATTAAGTACTGAAACACTAATAAATCAACAAGAAGATATTTCGCCGTTCTATAGCCTAGTGCCAGTTTTTACTTGGATGAAGTGAGGAAAAGTCAACTGCCTTTCCAAAGGACACAACGTCGAGTGGAGAGTAGCCTCAAACTCCTGAATCCGCATCCTCACAATTAGGAGTCCTCAACTGGACTAGATGATTGGAATGCGACTTCTGAGGAATATTGCATGAATAGGATGGGGGCAGAGTTACACACAGAAACACAGAAAAGTTTGGTATTTGGTAGAAATCTCCTGTCTTATTCACGAATATATAGGTATATAGGATAAGTAGCTTGCGAGCTGGTTTTTTCATTAACGATTCCTGACCTGTTTTGTGTGCTTGTGTAGGAGCTGGAGGAGACCACGGCTCAGAACAACAAACTGGAGCACGAGGTGGCCCTGCTGAGGACCAAAGTCCACGGAGAACTCACCCGCAGTCGTAGTGCACCCTCACTGGTAAGATACAACTCACCCGCAGTCATAGTGCACCCTCACTGGTAAGATACAACTCACCCGCAGTCGTAGTGCACCCTCACTGGTAAGACAGAAGAACTTACCCTCTTTCGGTGGAAGAAATAAGTCGACTTTTTTTGTTGTTCTATATCCATTGCTGAGGTAGATCTGCAGGTACTTAATGACTTCTCACATTACTCAGATCTGAAGAGTATTTAGTCTATATTGATACATTTTCATGAAACTGCGGTACTCAGTAGATATTTGGTAAGAGCATAAACCATCACTGTACTGATGTATAAGATTCCCCCCCCCCACACACACACACACACGCCTCCATTGATACATTGACACAGGTATCTCCTCATCCCCCCTCCCTCCATTGTTATATTGACATGGGTATCTTCTCCCCCTCCCCCCCCAAAGATATATTTTATTTTTGACACATTGATGTAGACACATTTCCCCTCCCGTTCCCCCCAGGCGTCGGAGAACGCCCGCACCAAGATGAAGATGGAGAAAGAACTGGCCAAGGTAGAGGGCATCATGCAGGGCTTGAACAAGGAAGGGGCACGACTCTCACAGGCCATGAACACACTGCGGAGGTCCTCGTCAGGGTCGCAGCTCGCAGCTGCTCTCGGTAAGATTGGATAATGTGGTATGGTTCAAGTTGTTTAACACTTTTTGTACCGTCGGCAACTTTAGTCGCAAGGCCGTAGTATGCGCTCATTACCGCTGGTGACTTAAGTAGCTGACTCGACCAGGCACGCTAAACATAATTAACCAAGAAACTGAGCCACTGCACTGAAGTAAATACCAAAGGAAATCACTTTATATGATAACTAAATCGTTGATGAACCTTTGTGAAATTCTTTGTGAAATTTTAAAGCTTGTTTCTTGGGCTGCGAAGATTTACAATGGCTTCAGTGTTCTAAACTGGTGCAGGACTTAAGGGTTTTTCACTCTAAGAGCCTTCGGTACTGTTAGTGTTAAAAGCGTGCTGTTTTAATGGAAATTAGTGCTACAAATTACTCTGCTCATTACGCTATTATTTTATTGACTTTTTGCAAAAAGTCACGAAGATGAGATAAAAGAAAGTCATTTGAAAATAAATAAACTGAGTATATTGTCCACTGTTATACAAACAGAATGTCATAGTTATAGAAGTTAACTAGAATTTCAAAGAAAGCAAGTGTCATTCTAGGCTGTCTCTTGTCAATTGCAATGTTGACATATTTTTATCTACTATGTTTGCAGATAGAGAAGAGGCGGAGAGAAAGACAGGAGGAGGGACATATTTGCAGACAGATCTGGACTCGGGTGAACAGATCGATTTGGCCGGGATGCTGGAGGCGGGTTCTGTGGAGGGAGACAACTCTATGCCCATCATCAACCACCAGAGACAGGTGGGATGATGTTCTTGTTCTCTCTCTGTCTGTCACTCTCTCTGTTCTGGTTCATTTCTTTCGTTCTTTCTCTTTCTCTTTCACTCTGTCTGTTTCCTTATTAATTTCTCTCTGTCTGTCTGTTTCTCTATTCGACTCTCTCTCTCTCTCTCTCTCTCTCTCTCTCTCTCTCTCTCTCTCTCTCTCTCTCTCTCTCTCTCTCTCTCTCTCTCTCTCTCTCTCTCTCTGTCTGTCTCTCTCTCTCTCTCTCTCTCTCTCTCTCTGTTTATTTCTCTCCCTCTCTGCCCCCTCCCTCTCTCCCACTCCCACACCTCTCTCACATTTCCTCTTTCTCTCTGTCCTTCTATCTTATTTTTGCTCTCTCTCCATTTTGTCTCAGTGATTGTGCTTTTGTTGAAGAATGTCATGGTGTCAGGAACGCTCCTTTTCTGGACACTGCTAACAAGGTGCATAAATCTGAGTCGTTCTAATGAACACGAGCATGAAGATTGAAATGTGAGGAGAAATAATTCATTGAACTGCTGTCGGTTTAGGCTTAGTTTTGTTTTGAAAGCTGCTATGAGAGAACAAAAACCAAATACATTTTAAAAAAACAAGGGTAGAAACATTGTCTGTGGAGAGTTTCAACCAGCAGTGGTGTACTTGCCAAAGTTATCTTCATCGACGACTTCTAGACAGAACTATAACAGGTGAGATGGATCAGATATAAGTTGTATTGAAGCGCTTTCAGTACATATTTTTAAAGATTGAATGTTTTGAATATTGTAGTTTACTGCATGGCAAAGTGACTTACTTCCCAGAAATCAGCGGATGCAAACTCCTTTTGAATGTTTGATGTTCTTTCTTTCTGTTGCCAATGCTCTCTGCATGTCTCGAGGTGAAAATCACAAACTGTTTGTTATCACGGAGATAATATTTCATTTGTTTAAGGGAGAAATGTAAAATTGAAGTACTTTTTGAGTTTCCTCTTGTAGAGCAACTCACCCAAGAGTTCAAGAAATAAACTGGAGCACTCATGAACCCAAATCAATGGCTTGGTGCGTGATTCCATCAAATGCCATATTGCAAAATGGTGCTTGTCAAAGTCTTACATCTAGCTATCAAAATATTTGTTTAAAAAATTGATGGTTTTTGTTAAATACTATGTAAATGAGCTTATACTTGGAGGTACTTGGTTTGCAATTTTCACTTGACTGTGACATTCGTTTGTCCCGGCTGTGTTGGCAGTATGAAAATATTGTTCTGCTCTCTGACTTTACAGTGGGTGTTTGACTGATGTCACTTGTATGTCTTACTTCTTTCCAGTCTATATGTATTCCCTGTTTGCTGTCTTTCTTTTCTCCTGTGCTATATGGTCCCGATTGCATTGCTCACATTTTTCCCCCACAAAAAAAAAGCAAGAAAAAAAACATCTAAAAGAATAAATGCCACCCTTTGTGCTTTGTGGGTGGTTGTGGTCACTTTGTTGTGGTCACTTTGTTGTGGTCTGCTTCTTCTACATCTTTCCAGTGCTAATGTGGTCAGTTGGTATCATGTTGGGCATGGTGTGGATGGCGCTGGGTCAAACCTAAAAGGGACATTCTTGGACTTGGGTTGGTTGAGTTTTCAAAGCTCTTCACCTACTTGGTTTGGTTGTATTGGACATGGGCGTCGATTTTGGAGCTCATTCATCATCATCATTTACCTCTTTCACCCTGATAATTGGTATAGGCCTTCAAGAAGGGTTCATAGTTTTGGAGGTCCCGCCTCTTAAATACATTTCAGTGTTGAAAGGAGCATTAAACCCTCACAACTATCAATTCTATTGTTGCTGTTATCTGTATGTTCTTGTGGAAATGCTACTGTTATTGTGAACTTCCTATAAACTCTTGAATTGAGATGTTACCATGTGAACTACAACTCTTCTCATCTGAGTGAGTATTGGTCCTACTTCTTTTCTTTCCATCCATTGTTCTGTATGCTTGTCATGCTCTTTTCCTGCCCTGAATGATCGTTATTGTTGTAATGTGCTTCTCTTGGCCGTAATAAAACAAACGTCTCATCTGTGTGGCCTCAGTGCTCTTTGCTTGCTGTTGTCCTAACATTGTTCTCCCCCCTCTCTCCCGCGTCGTTGTCTGTGTGCTCAGAACGCCAGCGCCTCGGAGGATTGGGACATGGACGGAGCCGACGAGAACACCAAGCGATTTTTTGGTGAGGAACACATGGTTCTGGATGGTGGGGAGTGGGTTATGGACAGGGGGTGTCGGTCAACGCTGAGTAAATTTTTTTGGGTGAAAATGCTGTTTTCTGCAAATACATCTGAATGGACAATTACTTGTATTTAATATCATCATAGTATATCAGCTCTACAGTGAGATAAAGCTTTTTTACTTTTCATTCAAAAGACATGAATTTAATTCTGTAATGGCAGAGATATTTTATTGAGAGTCTCTGTCATTCTACTGAGGAAGTATTGTTTTTATCCCAAGTTGGCCATGACATGTAGGGTGAAAGCAGCCGGTCTCTTCAATGATCTAAATTATGTTGATAATGCCTTAAGTGTTTACAGAACAGTATGTGCGTGTAATATTGACTGTAAAGTACTTAGAGCATGCTGTTGAGTGAGAATTTACATGATACAAATGTTACTTGTCATTTCCTCTAAATCGGTGACATTTCCAGGTTCTGGATTTTTGGGTAAATCTTTCAGTTGAATGTAAGATGTGGTACTGAAGGTACAGTTATAGAGACAGAAATAATATTTTGTGTGGTGTCATTTGAGGGCTGAACTGGCTGTCATGCTGTGTGTCTTTAGGAGGAATGAGATATAAAATTAGATTAGCCTAGTGAGATATTGTTGGTGGTGTGAGTCTTGGGTTGGAGATACAAGATTATTGACTGTCCGTGTAGTGTTATGTTCAACATTAGTGGATTTGGGGGGGGGGGTGTTAAATTAAAACCACACTCATTGTAGAGTGATGAAATAAGATGGAAATGGAAATATTTCATTTTCAATGCAGGAGGGCTTTTGTAAAGGCAGAAAAGTTCTGAAGTGAAATCGTGTTCTGTTTTTTGGATGAATACTGTGTCAGAAATGATGTACTATAGGAATAACACATAAGACAGACTGTTCCCCTTTAAACAAAATGCTTAGAATACTGAGAATGAATAAAGTTCTCTTTGCTTGTTGTATTAATTGATCTTTTCCTCGTGTTGCATTGATAAATTTGTTTGAGCATGTACTGCTAGCTTTGTTGTGATAAGTTAACTGCGTGCATTTGCCAGAGGTGCCGATATTTGGGATAAATCTGGAAGTCAGCACTTCTGAAATTGCCTGAGTAGGCTGATCGACTTAAAGTAGTATTGATAAAAATCCTAGCACACATGTTTTCATCTTGATCAGGTAAAAAAAGTTTTGGATTTTTGTTCGTAAACAGTTGGCACCTCTGGATGGCTGTCTCTGTGCTCTTAATTCTCTCTGTGTTCTTAGTCCTTTTCTGACAAGTGCAATGTGAGGTCTTTCCGAGAAATTGCTAAATTTGACTGTTTTGCAAGGTTTGTAAGGTATTTGTTGATACATTTTTTTTTTCTCGAATATTTTGTGTTGTTGGTAAGAGACAAAATGTTTTTTTTTTTTTTTTTTTTAAATGAAAGCCAAACTCATTGTAGAGTGAGAAAGTAAGATATTTTCAATGCCTGAAGGCTTTTGTAAAGAAATGAAGTTTTAAACGGAAACTGTTTTATTGTATGGTATGCAATAAACTGTGTGTTTAGGGAATTACACCTTGACACAAGATTTTGTATTGTTGGTAAGAGACTGGAATGTTATATTTCCTTCTCCTTTATCACTTTGTTAAGTGTGTCTGATTTTTTTATTTTTCCCAACACCATACAAATGTCTCTGTAATTGTGTTTCTTTGTAAATGAAAAAGAAAAATTAATATTTTTGTGCATGTATGAGTGTGTGCGTGTGCATGTGCGTGCGTACGTGCTTGCGTGCGTGTGCGCGCGTGTGTGTTTGTATTTGTGTGTGTGTGTGTGTGTGTGTGTGATGTGTTGGTCAGTGTATGTATTCATTTGAATTAGTTTTTTTTTTTTCTTTTTTGTTGTGTGTGTTTGTATGCATGTTTGCGTGTGTATGCTTATTTGTTTTTGCATACATATATACCATGTGTATGCAAGTGATTAAGTATATTATATCTAAGCAGCTATTAAAATATAACATGCTGTGTGTCTCTGTAACCTTAGGACTGATGCCCAGGGACAAGCCTAAGGGCCAGACTGTGAGAGACGTGAAGCGACAGGCGGAGCAGCGCAAGGAGAGGGAGAAACACAGCCGCAGAGATGACGAGGAGTTTGGAGAAGGTGGGGAGTGCATTTCTTGGGGGTTTTTTCTTTGAGATGTCATATTTGTTTTTGTATCTGGAAAATGAGAAATTTCTCCCTTTTATACTTGGTGTTGTATTTTAAAAAGTGTGAAGGGATATAAGAAGTTGTCCCCTTTTCTTTGAGATGGTTTATTTTTTAAAGTCTGTGGATGGGTGGTTGGCTGGTGCTCCGGTGTGGTTTGCTTATTCTTTCCTATTGGACATCTATCATCCTTATCTCCCCCTCTTCTTTTTTTATGTTTATTACTCTCTTGTAACACCTCTAATCTTCTGGCACTCATATGACCTTATGCCGTTTCGAGCGCTGTAAAACTTCTACTAAAAAAAACAAAACAAAAAAAAAGTCTGTGTTGTGTGAGATATTTTTAATTCTGTGTGTCATTTTTTGGAAGTTTATGAAATATTAGAAATGTTACCCTTTGCTTGAAGGCATCACTGTTATAAACATTTTTAGACTTTGACAAGTGAACAATGTTTGTTCCCTCTAACTCTTTTGTGATTTTTGTTGCCCCCCCCCCCCAGTTTTAGTCAAAGTTCAGGTCTTCTTTTTAAAGGGATGTTTGAGTAAACATTGTTATATAATAATCTCATATGGTCTCTGTGGTATAATAAATACTTGTGGGCGGTTGGCAGGTACTCTGGTGTGGTTTGCTTCATATTTCCTATCAAACATCTATCGTCCTTGTCTCCCCTCCTTCTATTTTGGGTTTGTTACTCTCTTGTAACACCTCTAATTTTCAGCAGGTATATGACCCTATTGTGTTGCAAATGCCGTAAAACTCTTTCTAATTCTACTAATAAATACTTATGCTCTCGTGAACTAAAATGATGTGAATATGGTTGTAACATGGGTAAGACAATTTGTCGAGTTCTTGTGTTTTAAATCTGGGATCTGCCCCCCACAGCCCAGGTTGGCCTAGGCAGGCAGGGTTGAATCAGCTTACTACTTAAATGATCTGAATTGTGAGGATTATTAAAACTTTTTTTTATTTGAGGGGGGAGGGGGGGGGGGGGGGGGAGAAGAATTACATACAGTATTCTTTAGAGTGATGAAATATAACTTTCTTCTTTTTAAACAAAAATCCAGAAATCAAATTGCGAGTGAGCAATGTGGATAACGAGGTGAGCTCCATCATCCATGCACGCATCCCCGTCAATTCAAGTCTGAACAATAACCACGCAACAGCTGCACCCGGGGGGCAGTTTGAGAACAGCGCACATCCTCTCTATGAGAACTTGCCTCGCTATGGCTCTGTTCCAGCGCTGCCAGACAGCCAATCAGCTTCCAGCTCTCGTCGCTCTTCTATTATCCTGATGGCGCCGAAGCCGTTCACTCCATACCAAGACAAGTCATCAAGGCCGTTCCGCAGTGAGCTAGCCCTCAACACAGATCCAGACTCTCGGTTTGGTGCGGGAGATGTAATGACGAAACCTGACAGTAATTTAGACAGGAACTACCGCAGTGAGGAGATTCTCAACGATAATTCTGACGGTTTCATGAACAGCCAGGTTGGCAAGGACAAGGAGGAGATCAATCCGTATGTGAATGAGAATCCGTACATGCGGAGTGCGTACGAGAGTGACCTTCCTTTGAACAGTTTTGGCAGTGCTCATCAGCTGAGCTCGGGAGAGTTCCACGCCAAGCCGTTCTTCGCTCACCAGAGGGCGGTCAGTGATCTCGGAGGAGTGAGTGACCCCATGATGACCTCTACGGTGGCTAATGATGTTTACTCCTCACACAACACAGGGCTGGACTCAGGGTCTGGTAAGTCTGATGTGATGACGGTTTGCGTGTGGCTGAAGTTTTCTTACTTTTAAACAGTTTTTATGCTCCTTTCTGATGAATAGGATCAAAGCATCTCATTTCCTAAATAATTTGAATTGTAAGAATTTGGGAGTTGAATATTTTCAAAAAATTACAGCACTAAAATCACTAAAAATTTTGTATTGTTAGTTCATGAAAAAGGTCCTACATTTGTGATTGTAGCTTGCATACCTGATCTGCTGCATGAAAGTTAGAGGCTCGAGTGTTAGTCAGGTCTGAATTATTTTTCTTCTTCTTCATGGAGCATATCCTTTCAGCCTGTGGTGTTTATAGGACAAATTATGCTCCACCTTCACAATGACCTACATAGTATGTGGTAGGGACTTAATGTCAATAAGAGCAGCAGAATTACTGTCCACTTTTTGACTCTTCCACAGCATCTACAAAAGTCAATAATCTTGACAACGGACATTCTCGAGCGTATGTTCCCAGACCGTGGTCAAAACCATCTGCCGAGATTGACAGTGATTTGTTTAATATGAAGAGAAACTCACGCGGACGATTCCCGACCATCTCCAGTAGCCAGCCTGTTAAGATGGAAGGCTCCTCCTTCATGCACCCGACACTGCACAGCACGGCTGGAGATCTCATCCTCAACCGATCGGTGAGCAGTGGGCGGTTTTGTTACTGTTGTAGATCACAAAGCCTTGTGTGTTATGTGGGAAAGTTGTCTGTAGACTAGGACTTGTGAAAAACAAAACAAGGAGTATGTGTGTTCGGGTGGGTCGTGTGGGTGTTTGTGTGTTTGTGGATGTGTTGGTGATTGTGTGGGTGCATGGATATGTGTGAGTGGGGTGTGACGGGGTGGGTTGCGGTGTGTGGATGAGGGTGGATGAGTGTGTGTGTGTGTGTGTGTGTGCGTGTGCGTATGTGTGTGTGTGTGTGTGTGTGTGTGTGTGTGTGTGTGTGTGTGTGTGTGTGAAACAGAGATAGCCGTGACAGAAAGAGATATAAAAGATATGTTTCTTTCTACCAGTCTTACATGGATAAATTTTGTCTGCATTTGTATTTGTTAACAAGATATTTGGGGTAACTTATGGGGAAATTTCCACCATGTGTGATGACTAATTAAGTGGAAGGTAGATGGGTGCTCTTCTCTCTAATCTGTTTTGTCTACTTCTGCCTTCTCTGTTCTTTGTTCTTTTCTCTTATCTGTTCCTGGTGTATTGTGACAGCCTTTTTGCCAGTTCTTCCTAAAGCTTAACTCTGCTACAAGCCCTGTTTCCTTGTTGTCATTAGTTTTTTACCAGCTTGGTGTGACCCACTGTTGTCAGAATGAATGTCTTAGTCTCAGGCTTGCCAACTGTCCCAATTTTCCTTGGACTGTCTCATATTTCTGCGCATAGTTGTGCTGAGGAATTATCCACAACCTCATCACACACACTGCTCTAAATCCATTCCTACTAGATGTAATTTTGTTTGTTGTCACTTAATCTGATGTTAGAACTTTGGATATCCCTGATTGAGTTTTGAAAAAGTTGGCAAGCCTTTATACGGGGTGCCCATTACGGATGGGATCGGCACGTTGGGGTCGTCTCAATAACAAACAAAAAAACTTTGTTTTCAGTTTCAGGCGTCGATCCAGCCGTAATGTGCACAACATATTCGTTTTTTTCTCTCAAGTCATTTGTGGATGTTGTTCAACAACAAAAACAAAAGAAATATTACCACACAGAAAAGAAACAATATTGTGTTTTAAATGTTGTGCGTGCTTCTCTCCCCTGTCAAGGCGTTGTTGTATCGCCTGTTCATGGTAAGAGACAGACTGCATGAAAGTTATCCCTGTACCAAGATGTCACTAGTATCTTTTATATCACTACTAGGAGAATGGGCAAAGACGTAAACAGTATGGGAGATATTTCAGTACCCCTTGTTGACGATACTTGTATCGGTATATTGCTGGCTTGATAAATGTTAATATTGTTGCTCTCATGAAATTTGCTGTGCTTACTTAATCCTAAGTGTACGTTTTGGAAAGTTTGTTAAAGCAACCAAGCTGGTGGTTGGTGGGTGCTCTGGTGTGGTTTGCTCTTTCTTTTCTTTACTATCAAACATCTATCGTCCTTATCTCTCCTCCTTTTTTGTGTTTGTTACTCTTTTGTAACGCATCTAATCTTTGTCACGTGTTTGACCGTATTGTATGGCAAGTGGCGTAAAACTCTTACTAAAAGTAAACTAAAAACAACCAATACTAATGTCTCTTTTTTTCAGTAAGAAGCAAAAAAGTAAAGCAGTGGGAAAATGGAGGGCAGTAGGTGCAGTGAGGCAGTAGGTGCAGTGAGGCAGTAGGTGCAGTGAGGCAGTAGGTGCAGTGAGGCAGTACGTGCAGTGAGGCAGTAGGTGCAGTGAGGCAGTAGGTGCAGTGAGGCAGTACGTGCAGTGAATGTTTTATTTATGATAGAAGACGGTGATGTCATTGATGGGAACAGGAAGCAGATCCTGAACTTAATTGTGTTTTCATGACACTGCAATTTTTAATTTTGGAATATTAAGTGATGTGTCATCTGAGAGTTTGTCAGAAAGATGAGGGGGGGAGGGGGGGTTGTTGGAGAGAGTTATAGAGAAAGAAAGAAAGAGAGACAGACACAGGGACAGATAGAGAGAGACAGACAGACAGATAGAGTGTCTGAGTCAGGGGAAATGGGAATCTATATACATTTATTTGGAATTATAAGTGTTTGCTGTGGTTGTACTACAAGATCACCGCACATTTGTCTTGAGGTGAACAAAGATTGTCCATATTGTGAACCCTTGATCATGCCCTGTGTTCAGCACTATGTCTCCTGTACCTCACTCAACAGCATGAGATTTTCAGAGATCGTATTGTGAAGTACCTTGTGGTTCCCATATGTATGTGTACAAAGACTAAAATAAGAAAAAAACTGGCCTTGTATATTCTGAAATATAACTACTGTATGATGTAAGTGTTTGCATGTTTCACACACAGTGCTATAACACCGCTGTTCAAGTGTCACTGTGTCATTTGTTGCAAGTCGGTTATTATATATCTGTTTCTATTTATTTGATCTCAGATTAGTCGTTATTTGAAGCAGTACCCCCCCAGTGTATTACAGTCTGTAATTCTATGGTTGAGGAGTAATAAATAGATCCTCTGATTATCAGCTAGGGGTACAATGCTCTCATTATTGGAATAGCATGCATGAACATTTATGCGGAGAAGCATGTTTGTCATGTTCACGTGCATTATTTACTTCTGCTTTACTCCAACCACAGGTCCAAATATTTGTGATTTAAGTGATCGGTTAATAAATATTTAGTTGAGTGTTTCAAAGGGATAAGTAGCACCCTAGGTGTTTTGTTAATTCGATGTTGTTGGCATGAGGGGTTGGGTGAATCCATGCATCAGCTTGGAAATTCAAAGACTTATAATACGTTACTTTATACAGTTATATAACAAGCGGGGTGGAAGCAGCCCACCTCCTGAATGATCGTAATTGTGTCGCAGGGGCTATAAGACATCTATGACTGGCATCTATGACTGCAAATTCTTACAAAATTTTTGTGGTTATGAGTGTTTGAAGGACTAATGGAAACAGTACGCTCTTGAATAATATTCTCCCCATGCTCTTTTGTAGTCTGTGTAAAGACCAAATGAAAGGAGACATGTTCCTTTTTTTTTAAATACAAGAGAACAACTGAATGGGTTATTTCCCCTCTTTCTATCTTTAATAACAGAATATGTAAAAGTTGCCTGTATTCTCAATTAGAATTAATATGTCTGTATTTGTGAAAATTCTTACAGCAGATTAAAAGAATGCAGCATCTTTAAATATAAAAACAGGCAGATTTCATACAGTTCTATTCTTTTCTTAGTTATTTGTTTAGTATGTGTCTGTCTGTGGTTCCATCACCATGCATTTCTTTTAAGGTGGTTTTAGACCTTTTCCCAAGCACAAATTATGTTAGATGACTTTACGAAGATTTCAATAGGACAATACATTTTCTCTCTCGGAGTTGTGTTGTCTGACATTTAAAAAAAAAACCCCAAAAAGCGTAAGCACTGGGTTTTTAAAAAACACTATTTGCTCTTTGAATTTTGTCTTTTTTGTGGTTTTACGTTTGTCACAAACAAAGTAACTTTGCCAGAGAACTGGTCATTTCTTCTTTAGGCAGAACAACATGCCTTATTCTGGTACTGTAGCTTTTCGTGTAATACAGTTTAAAAGTGGTTTTTTTTTTCCGGTGTTATATTTTGCTTATTGGGTGGACATCCATATTGTGCTCCTGATGTAGGTTACAGTCAAACCTGCCCTAACAGCCACCTGTCCAAGACGGTCACCTGTCCAAAGGGTCACTTCCCACATCCCTCCTTGTGTTTTTTCTATACCATAATGACACTGTCTAAAACTTGTGGATAGTTGGTGGGTGCTCTAGTGTGGTTTGCTTCTTCTTTTCTAGCAAATGTCTATCGTTTTTATCTCCTCTCCTTTTTTGTGTTTGTTACTCTCTTGTAACACCTCTAATCTTCGGCACTCATATGACCTTATTGTTTTGCAAATGCTGTAAAACACTTACTAAAGCTTAAACTAAAACTTGCACCTGTCTAAGATAACTACTTTTCTCTCAGTAATAGGTGGCTAGCTTGGGCAATTTCGACTATATATTACGTTTGGACAGACTGGGTTTTTTTCCCCCCAGAAATACTATATTTTCTTGTGTGCATGTTGAAAAATTTTTAGGAAACCAGTTACAAAGTTGAAGCATAACTGTATAACTCCAGTGATATTCTGGATGAGGTGAGCAGACGTCAGACATACCCAAGATATTTAGGAAAACAAGATCAGGATAATATGATAATATAGCCTTTTTTTTTTTTTGAGCATCCAAACAAAGAAATGTATGGCAAACCTTGATCTCTGATGTGTTTTACATGTGGCTCTTTATGATACTGAGACTTGACCTTTTTGCACTTTAACCCCTTCAATTTGTTTTCCCTTGCTGCCTACTAATCAGTTGCTCATACATCTTTGCCCTTTTTTGTATCTCCCTCGCATGCGTGCCTCTGTCCCTGAATGCTGTGTGTTGGGCTCGTGTCTGTGCCGTCATCGGTCGGTGCAGATTGATGATGTTCCCGACATTGTGAAGAGCTCGCAGACTCATGTTGACGGCATTGATGAAGACACCATTGACAGGGAGATTGTAAGTAGTTTTACTCTTTCCGGGATGGGGTGGTAGTTTTCCTTGTGGATTTGATGGGGGAATGAGGTGGGTCCTTTTGGATTTGTGGGGGCTGGGTGTGGAATTGTTATTTTAGGAGTAAAGTGCATGCCTCTTATGTGAAAGTGTCTGGTTTGGTGTTCCGTTCATGCTGGCATGATCAGTGGATGGTTTGGGGCTTTTTCTTCCTTTTTTTTCAATGATTTGTCATTGCTTATAATATGGCAATCTAATTGGCAACATTGCCTTCAAAGCTATGCAACAGATTAGGTTCTGAGCTTAGCATAGGTGGGAATGAGTACTTAAAGTCTTTTCAGATGAGGAGGGAGAACTGTGAAACTCCATTGCATGTTGAGCATGTCCAAGACAGTTGAGGAAGAATAAGTCTGTAAACCTGAAGTATTTCTTCTGTCCATTCTGTTTTGTGTAATGGTTTAGATCTTGGCAGTTGCACACAGAAGACGGAAGTTTGATTCTTGTGTTGAGAAGTTATTTTATTTAATATCTCCTCTGTCTGCTGGGATGTTCTAGTTCTAACCCAATCGGTCTGTGTTCTTTGACCTTGACAAGCAGGCTCGTCCTAAAATATGTAAATTGTGTCAGTGGGAACATCACATATTTACATTTTATAGTCAATCATTTAATTGTTTATGGCCAATGATGTGGGTGGTTGGCGGGTGCTCTGGTGTGGTTTGCTCCATCTTTCCCGTCAAACACCTTTCGTTATTTTCTCTCTTTCATTTTGTGTTTGTTACTCTCTTGTAACACTTCTAATCTTTGGCATTTATTTGGCCTTATTGTGTAGCGAGTGCCGTAAAACTTTAACTAAACAAAGGCAAACAATCATTAGAAATTTGTATTGAATTGGTCACCACTCAAGACTGAAGACACTTTGGTCAGTAAAGATGCTAAGGAGCAGTTTCGAAAAGTGTGTAATCTGCTCAACGAAATGTGAGAGCAGGTAAACCATCAACTCCAGTAGGAAAGTAGGGCAAAATAGGTAGCTGTGTTGCATTTTGATCTGAAGAGCCTTCAGTTGCTTTTTCACATCAGAACTAGCTGGGGAATCGTAGAATGGTTCTGATTTCTTCTGTAATGTTGTGATGTGTATGAAAAATTCTTTTTTTCAAAAGTGGTTAAATGTGTTTGTCAGATAGAGAATGAGCTGATAATCCAAAAATTGTGTCAAATAAAGTGAAAATGAGGGTATGTTTAGATGTCAAAGCTCATGTTGACAGCTGGTTTGAATTTTTACTCTAATTTAGCTTGCTTGTTTATCTCTTTTTCTTTTTCATTAACTGTTCTTAAAATATGAATAATCTCATTCTGTTGGTCTGCCATGGTAGTTGAAAGGATGTCTTTTTGACCAATGAGAAACTGGCAATACTACTTTAAACAATTGAGTTTTTTTGGATAGAACTGCAAAATATTTTTTTGTTAGTGTTTTTGCCATGAAAGTGTGATTGCGCATGATTTTGATAATTCTAAGTCAATTTCAATTTGTGCTTACTTCTCCTATTATTTCTCAATCTTAATAGTCTCTTTCTGCTTTTCAGCAAATTTCCAAATCCAGTTTGCTCCTTGTTCTTATAATCTTTCCTCCTGTTTTTTTTGTCATATGTTTCTCTTACGTAATGCCTCTAATCTTCAGCCTTTATGTGACTCGTTTGTAGAGCAAATGCTGTAAAACTCGTACTAAAACTAAAAACAAACGTCTTCCTTCCTGTCAGAGTAACTGCAGGGGCTCTCGTTGCCTAGAGGTTAAGGTGTTAGCCTCTCATTGAAAGGTCCCGGGTTCGAATCCGGGTAGCGACCAAAAAATTTTCTTCTCTAAAATTGTCTCCTTTCACCTCCTTTCCTGCTCTCTAGCAATATTCTGTTGTCTGCTTTCAATTCCACTTTCTGCCCCCACCCCCTCACCTCCTTTGCCCCCTCCTCTGGGCTCCTGAGTCTTTCTGCAGCCTTTCTACTGCTACTCCTTGGCTCCTCCTTACTGCTGTCTTTCTGCCACACCCCTGATCTTCTGGTAGGAAAGATCTACACCTAGCCTTCTCGGACAAAGGCGAAAAATCTGGGAGGGCCCGTGTGCAAGTTGCGCCCGTTAAAGATCTCTTGGTGGTCTAAAATCGATAAGAGTTGGCTTCGGCCGCCACCCGGGCAAAATTCAAAATTTCCTACCCACTGAAAATATTAGGTGTGTCCCGCGCGCTCACATGACCTCATGTAGTTGCGAGCGCAGTAAAACACTTTACAAAAACAAACAGAGTAACTGCTCACCCTGTAAGTGCTTTAGAATGTTGACAAAATGTCGTGACTCCTTCTGACCACAGATATTGGATTGGTTTCTATCTGCATTGTCTAGTCTTTGTTGTCCTCTTTCCCACAATGTGTTGATTTGATTGGTCTCTGATACTAATGTCTCTATGTGATTGGTCGTTTACTTCAAACGGACAATTTTATTGGTCATTGTGAATGATGAAGAAATTTGATTGGTCATTGCCTGTAGCATGTCAATTTGAATGGTTATTGCTTACAGTAAAAAAAAATGTAAAGCTGTTCCCACTTCCGATCCGTACATTGGGGATTGCCTAGTTAGTGAGACAACTTCCTGGGCCTACGGCAAATTGTGGTAGGGTGGCCAGTTCCTTTCCACGCCGCCTTTACTTCCCCAACTCAAAGTCAGGTACCCATTACTGCTGGGTGGGCAGGAGGGGGTGAAAAAAATCTGAAATGTCCGAATTACAGTATAACAGTTTAATTGGCCATTGCCTGTAGTGTGACAATTTGATTGGTCATTGCTTATAGTATGACAGTTTGATTGGCCAATGCCTGCAGTATGACAATTTGATTGGTCATTGCAGCTGTATGTGCCAGACAAGGTTCTAATCCCGGAGCGCTACGATGCTGAGGCAGACGCGGAGCAGCTGACGGCGGAGGACGAGGCTCGGAGGCAGGAGAAGGCTGAGAAGATTAAGAGATTGCTCACTTCACAGAGGTTCGTGGTAGAGATAAGAGCCAGATAAGATTTAGCCTACTTTGTCTTTGTTCCAGCAGGAGTAACTGAGTCCATGTTTTTTAATCAAAGTAATAATGCAGATGGTTTCTGTAGGGCCCACTCCTGTACAAGAAAGCTTTAGGCACTTTTTGATACCTTCATGGTAACACAAAATATAAGTGAATAAAACTGCATTCATACAGTCGAAATGGTGACACATAAGCTGACATTCATACCATCACAACACAATCGTTGATGATATGCACGTCACGTTATGAACTTAACAACACTCTATGGACATGTGTAAATGTTATTAGTGTGTTACTTAAAGTAACCTTTGTTGTTTGTGCTTCTTGTAAAAGACTGAACAGTTGGGTCAGTTGGAAAAAAACAAACAACTATTGGTGGTGCATCAGTCTTTGCGTATGGTGGGTTCAACATCTCCAAAGTGAGCAGGTGGTTGATAGGTACCAGCGGTGTGGTCTGTGTTGTTTGGTTCTTTCAGTTGTCACAGTTGTCCTGTCTGGAGCCTTACTAGAGAAATATAGAGGGGAGAGACAAGGTGGGCGAGAGAGAGAAGTTGGAGAGAGAGATGGGAGAGAGAGGGAGAGGAAAAGAGAGAGAGAGAGAGAGAGGAAGAGAGAGAGAGAGAAAGAGAGAGAGAGAGAGGAAGAGAGAGAAAGAGATAAGAAAGAAGAGAAAAATAGAGAAGAAAGACAGAAAGGAGTGAGGAGAGAGAGAGAGACAGAGAGAGAGAAAGAGGTATAGAAAAGAGAGAGATGAATGGAAGAAAAGAGGCTCTAAATAAGATGCAGTACAACAACAACAACTTGACTTTACCATGTCCTGTCCACAGTGTTCTGTCCATGTCGCAGCCAGACATCAGTCAGCTGGAGTCTGGTGAGGTCCACTCCCGTGTCCAGCAGGAGAAGAAGGAGCGGGCTCACTTCCTGGCCCTCAGTCAGCAACTGGCCAAACAGGTCACTCAGCAGACCAAGAAACAAGCAGGTAGGTCGTCGTGGTGGCTGGTGTTGTCTTGGGATTACCGTTTCTTCTTTTTACCCTTTAAGCCCTAGCCACCAGTACTCTGGTGGCGTGTAAAAACTGCCTGTATGCTTAGCCACGGGTACACTGGTTACGCACCCCGGGGTAGTGCCACTGACTGTAGTGTCTTTAGGCCATTCCCAAAAGGGTGACATTTCTCGTTCAAGCACAGTAGAATTGTAAATGGGCTGATTCATGTCACACTCATAACTGTGCCTGATCTGCAACAGGGAACTGCTGCTTTTTCTTTCCTAATCCTTACTATTGTCATTTTTCCTCTACTTCTTTTGTATGTTTGTCACTCTCTTGTGACCTGCTGTTTTTGGGGTGCCTTGATAGTCGAAGCAGATTTTGTGCTGTTGAAGCTAGAGAGGTGAGCAAAATAAGTCTGATTCCCTGTAAGGACTTCTCTGTTGACATCCACCCCTTGGCGCTCATATGACCTTATGCAGTTGCGAGCTCCGTAAAGCCCTCTATTATTTTTTTTTTTTTTACCCAAAAAAACCCACTGTTTGCGTGTAAAACTGCCTGTATGCCTTGCCACCAGTACACTGGTAAGCAAGACTCTATCCTCAACTCGGCCCATCTGGGACAAAACGCACACAGGAAACCGTGTTTACTACACAGGATGTTTTTAAAAATTATTCTGAAGATCTTTCTGAATTGTATACTGGTAATAACGAGGACTACCTTGAGTGGGATATGGAATGTGATTCTGATGATCTTAGTAATGTTAGTAATATATTGCTCAGGAGCCCAGGTAGAGGGGCACAATAGCCTCAGGAGGTCAGGGCTCAAAGCGCTGTTTTCCCACGACAGTTTTAGTTTTAAAATTTTCAGATGACTCTTTGTTAAAATTTTCAGAAAAATGTCATAGATTTAGTTTTTCTTTCAGTCTTTTTAGTTATTTTATTATGGTACCGTTTAAGTTTTCTGATAACTGTTTTTAGTAAGGGTTTTTTTAAAGAACTGCTTTAGATTTCTGATAACCCTTTTAGTTATTTTAATACCCGTTTAATTTTTCTGATTATTATCCTTCCTGTCTTGTGTATACTGTATGTGTACGTAGACAAGGCTGTGTTTGCTTTATTTTCTTTCTCTTTTTATGTTGATCTAGCAAGAAACAGACTCCCAGAAAGTAAATGATTGGTTCCCAGTCGGCTGTTAATTATACTTGTATACCCCATCACTATATGGCTCGTGACTTCATATCAGGCTGTGGGTGGTTGGCGGTGCATTGGTGTGGTTTTACTCCTTTCCTATCGAACATCTATCGTCCTTATTTCTCCTCTTTCTTATTTTTGTATTTGTTACTCTCTTGTTGCACCTCTAATCTTCGACACTTATATGATGTATTGTGTTGCAAGTTCCTTAAAAACGCTTACTGAAACAAAACAAAACGAACCAAAAAAGTCTCAGGCTCCATGTTAAGATTACAGAGATTACAAGGTTGAAGAAACAACAAAAACCTCAAATAACACTTTTGTCTTTTTCTTTTCTTTTTTCAGCGGAACGAAGAAAAACATGGTCAGGTGGTCAGTTTGCGGAAATAAAAAGGCAGTACGATGAAGAAATGGCCAACTCTCCCAGCTCTCCCTTGCGGAGCCCGGACTCAGTCCGACAACGGGCCGGGATCACTCTACACAGCTTGACATAGAGAAATTTCTAGAGCAAGGCTAACGGTTTCTCTCTGCTTCGTTAAAGGGAAGAAAGGGATCCTGGATTCTTCTGCTCATTAAACGGTTTTTGAGTACAAAGCCCGTTACATTTGTTGTAGATGTTGCATGTGTACAGTGACAGCTAGCGAAGTTCTATTTCATTCATATTGTTCTTCGTGGGGAAAATTATGTCTTCTGAGGAAGATACAGTCCATAATCAAAGTACTACTCTTTTTCTACAAAAAAAATTCTCACCTTTTCTTTTTCTTTGATGTAACTTCAAGAACAATTTTACTGTACTGGCTAGAGTGTATAAAGTAGTCGTATTTTACAAAATATTTACATATCAATGTATATTCCTTCTCTTACAAAATATGTACAAATGTGCGCAGTTCTACTACGCAAATATGGCAAATTGTTATGATATTCAGTTTTCTTGCTTTGTAATTTTTGAACAACGGGAGCCCAGGGTCAAAGATCACTTGTGAGTGAAAGGAGACAATGTTGATTTTCATTATGGAAGTATCTACAAATTGAGACAAACATCGTAATCAAGTGTGTTCTGTCTACATTGAGAACGATATGTCCTTCCATTGTGTTGTTACGCCGCTATTCAAAGTTTGCATATATTGAATGCCTCAACTAGTTTTATCTTAAGATATGTCAAAGTTGGTGGGCAATGACAGGTGGAGTCTAAAATTTCTCCAGAAATCGTTTTCAATATTTGCCAGTGGAATATGTTATGTAGATGTAGGGTACATAACAAGAAGAAGAAGAAGAAAAAAAACAACAACACTTTTATGGTTCTGAAATAATGAAAATGATTGATGGGATCAGAGAGAATTTCTCTCAGTCTTCAGTCAGATAGACTGTCCTAAAAACTGTAATTTTGCGGCCTGTTATATGGTGTGTTGTCTGGTCTGTGAGAGTAGGTGATGGGTCTGTAGCCCAATAAATAAAACTGATAAACAAATATAGAGAATTGTTGAGATAATCGTTTCTTTCTGCTTTTCTTCATACAGTATTCTTTTTTTTTAGGTTCTGTGAAGTCAAACAAAAACAATGGTGGTTTATTTTTTCAAACCAGAAGATATACGCCCGTTGCACCTCCTCCTTCCTTCCCCCCAAAAGAAAAAAAAATAAAAAAAAGAATGAGGTTAAAGCCATACTTAGAAATGAATTTTTTTTGTTGTTGTTGAAAGTTGATTATCAGGTTACTGCATAAGGTTGCGGAGTTTTGTAGTAGACTTCTCTGTAATATTTGTATGCTCCCAGGTCGTGACCAAACTTTCACAGATGCAGGAAGCAAAAATGCTGAGCTGATACAGTGGTTCGTCTGTGTTTTTTGTTCACAATGCTTTTAAGAGTATTATTGTTCTTCTACATCTTGATTTGTGCGTGCATTTTTGTAAATATGATTCATGATCAAGCAATTTGTGTTCAAACTAACTAATCAAGTCTGTGCCAGTAAGTGGATATGTTTCATGCCGTGTGTGTGCTTGTTTTTTTCTCTCACTTCAATGTTCTTTTAGTTAGAGAAACTGTGACTGAGAGCATGTGCCACCTCTTGTGAAGGTTGGGCTGCTTCCTACGTTGTGTTATTAATAGTTACGTAGATATTAGTATCATCATTTTTGTTAGATTTGGTGATACCAACTTGTTAAAATGTATTTTGTCTTAGTTCTTGCTTTTTATACTCTATCTGTACATATCGAATTTCAGAACCTCTTGTGGTGGTGTTGAATGCTGGAGTAATGTTATTACAAAGAGGTTCTGTATGCAGAGAACTACATTCACTTTTATTTTTGTATAGGTTACTTAAATTACAAATGATACTTTCAGCCCTTGTGTTGTAGGCTGTTTCAGGTTCCGGTTTTATCTATCGCATTAAAATGCCACGAACATGGGCTTTTGGTCTTCCAGTCTATTGTTAAGCATTGCTCAATGAATGGCTATGTTGCAGGTGATTCTTGTTTGAATCTCCAACTTACGTATTAAAAAAAAAACTTTTTCTGTGGATCGAGTTGTCATGGATTGACTTCTTTATTGGCTAGGTCTTGTCTTGAATAAACGTGTGTGTTAAAAGATATTTTTAAAAACTCAATCCTCACTAATGTGTCCAGATTTGTTGATAATGAACCGGTGTTGGTTGTTTCTTGTAGTGGGGGATGAGGGGCTGGGGCTTTTGTCTCCCGTCGCCCCCACTTCTGTCTCATCAGTGGGACAGGGATAAAACATGGTTTTTTTTGTCTTGACAGAACTACCTGAGGATATATTAATAATTTAGTCTCTGATGAACGTGTATCATTCTGATCTGAATGCTGTTTCAACGATCTCTTAACCCTATCCGTACGTCGTGTTTAACTATCGTATCCATACGATGTGGGGAACTCTGTGCACCACTTTCCAAAGAGGAAGTTTACTCGTTAATCCGATCCGTACGCTTTGCATAGCTGTCTGTCAAAATGATTTTTTGAAAAATACTGAAAGTTTCAAAGAGATTTTAGTACTACAAATACTATCGCGAGGGTATAAAATGAACCCAGGGCATACGGATAGGGTTAGAAGAAGTCTGTAGGTTTTTTAAAATGTTCTTTACCCAGCAGGAGATCAGAAAGAGCAGATAACGTGACACCCCCCCTCATGTGGTCAGTCTCCTCCCTCTATGAGGATCATCTGACTCTGCCCCTAGACCACCACTGTAAGCAATAGTTCATGGGTTGAGCTTTTCAGCAAGATAAGATGAATGAACTCTGGCCGCCTTCAGTTTTTTTGTGGGTTTAAAAAAAAAATAAAACTTGTTTATGCGAGAGTGCTCTTTGCACATCACAGGGATATCTCAGTCGGTAGTATGCTTGTCTGTGGTGTACTTGACTTTGGTCTGAATCGACACCTGGTCTTTCTTGTGTGTTGATCATTTGAGGGGGCATTGTCAGGACTGTCTGTCCGTGTCTCCCACTCCCACCCCCAACCCACCCTACTCTGTCCTATTGGAGATTGGAGATTTCTACATAAATGAGAACCTTCTCTTGGATCATAAATTATCTTTCAGGCAGTATTAAACTCACCCACACCATAGCATTCCTATGTCACTCTGCTCACTATGAGACAGTGCAGTTTGTGTGTGCCTACAGTTTCTATTTGCCCTTCACACATTAGAAAAAAGATTCTTCTTTATTGCCAGTAGTTGAAATGACACTTCAATTTAAAAAAGAAACAACAGCAGATAAATAAGTGGTGGTATTTGGGAGTGATTGGTGAATCTCCAGGTCATGACACTTGTGTGGATAGAGTTGTATACAAAGCATGTTTCTTCTAAGGAGGTTTTTATTCACCGAAATTGACGTTGATTAATCCAGTATATATTTGAAAACTCTTTCTGTCCAAATTTCTGAGATGTCCTTAGATTTTATCATTGTCTGACTACGTGTTCTGAAATGAGTACAACGTGTTGTGGTCCTCTGTGATGTAGTTGTTTTTTTTTTTTCTTTTGCTTTCCCACCTCTCTTGCCTTGTAGCGCATGCTCATAGACATTTTTTGAGCTGCTGCAAAGATGTGATATTGGAGTTCTTCATATACCTCAGATGCAAGTGAGAATGTGGTTTAAGACTCCCTGAAGGAGACTGCTAGATCAGTGTATTGTTGGGAACAAACTCATTGTTGTAGAAGAGATTTTTCTTAAGTTTACACATTGATACTTGTGATCTTGTTCGTCTGTTGTTGTAGAGAGATCAGAGATTTGATCTTTGGAAAAATAATGATCAACTGAAATATGCAACATTCTTTCTGTATGATTTTTTTTTTGTGGCCAAAAAATGAAATACATGGTATAAATAATGTGCATTTTCACAGGATCTTTTAAATTTGGACATGATTTTTTAGTATAAGTTTTGAGTTTAGTTTTGTCGTTAGGAGGAAGTTGCACTTAAATCATAAATGGCTCTCAGTTGGGGCTGGAATTGTGTTTTCTACTGTCTTCAGTAGGAATACTTGTCACCACCAAGAAGCTATAACACTAACACTGCATGCAGTGGAGAAGACATTGGCTTGGAGTGACGGCTGTGGTGGTGATATTGGACTTGAGAGTTGCTGTGGTGGATTTTTTCACCTCATTTGAACGAATTGGACTGTGCTCAGGTTCTGTGGAGACAGGACGTACTTTAGCTGTGTACAGAACTGCTGTTTATTTTCTTCAATTTCATATACCTACATATATATATACTATAAAATATAATATATTCTAACAAATTTTACATGTAAAAGTTATTGAATATTATTCTTAATGTTGACCCAATGTACAGCTGTTTTGAAGCACTTTTATTTTTACAAACCGCAGTGCTGTGAGGTGGAACAACTGCTGTTACTCTAATGCTCTCTGTATTTGAGGTGGGCACTCTACAATATCTGCACTTAAGGGGATCCACTGGTCAGATCAGTAAAAATTTTGAAAAAATATCAGTTTTCGGATTTTGGTGTATCTTAATAGATATCAATATCAAGGACTCATCTTTAGAGCCTAATTCCTCTATCAAACTTATAAATAGCTGGAAAATGCATTTAAGAGAGGCAGCAATGTAGGAAAATCTTCACCAAAAATTATCTCTCTTTGCAGTTTTCTCAGAATTGTTTATCTGACCAGGTAGCAACACTATATTGAGTAGATCTCAGAAAGTTACTGTCAGAATTGTTTCAAATTTGGACACAATCTTTTATACACATTACTCTATAACTTTACAGGAGCATTTTTGCTGTTTATGGAACACATTTGGAGTTTTAGGCCTGTTTTATTTGACAAAATCTTAAAACATTGGAGACCTGAATGTGGTGCACAGCAAGGACTGTAAGGCTCACAAGTCAGTACAGAACATTCACATTTGGCTCTGTAAGGTTGTTCTACCTACCAACAGTAATCGCCATGCCAAATATTAGGCTTCTATCTTGATGAGTGTTGATGATTGACAAAATATAAAATTGGTTTTAAAAATGCTGAATCAATCCTTTATTTTTGATGGCTCGAGATTATTATGGCAGAAATCTTGAATTTTTTGCTTGGTAACCTTTTTTTGTACTATGTCACCGCCTTTGATGCAGAAAAGCAAGCGTTAGACCAAAAACTATAGCATTTGGGTGTTGACCATAGCTACACCCCCTTAATACCATCGAGTGTCAGTGTTTTATGTCCCCTTTAAAGCAATTTATAACCGATGTTGTCTGTTGTGTAGCAGCTAGGCATTTCGCTTCCACATGCCAAAGTTGCAAGTTTGATTCCCAGGTTGGGAGTGTTTTTTGTTGTGTTTTTTTTTCATCTGGTGTCTACGTCTCTCTGCTGGGATGTTGTATCCCTCCAAGCCCGGTTGTCCCTGACAGGCAGGGTCAAAGCTAGCCTCCTAAATGATGTAATATGTGTAGTTACGGGCTGTAAAACTTCTACTTTTTCGATTACGTACATTTTGATTATCTAGAGGCAGCCTGTTGTGACCTCACCTGTCAAGAGTGAACCAGGTTATGTGGGACTGTACTTCCCATCACATGAGAAAAGATTCAAATGTGCGAGAGAATATCTTGCTCAAGTGGAAATTGATGAGGTCCGTGTTCAATACAATCATGTTAACCTATAGGTTTCGTGACAGTTTTGATTGTGTGGTATGTATTCTATATTTTGCAACAGTTGGATTTTTCACCTTACTAATTTGTAATGACTGTAGATCTTTCACAAATGTCAGCTTTTTACCTTACTATTTTGTGATGAGTGTAGAACTTAGACTTAGCCGTGGACTAGAACTGAAGACTTAGCTGTGGAAGAAATGCCAGTCTTGACAACAACAAAAAAAAGGCAGTCACGTAGCCCTTGGTATTCACTGTAGGTATAAACAGGGAGCATATTGTCTGCTGTTTGTTGTTTATGCTTCTTCTTTGTAACCTTTTGAGTCGACGGTTGATTCCACAACACATGGCTCTTGGAAATGTGAAATAAGCTTTTGTTTGTCAATATCAGTTGGAAGGCTTATGTCAGAACAGACGGGTGATGGGGAAAGACAAGGATCATTTAATATAGATAATTTCAAGGGCATTGAAGCAACGAAAAACAGTTAATGGCAAATTATGATCACCAATGTCTGCTGCAGATCTGGGAAGTGATGATGATGATGATGATGATGATGATGATGAGATGAGTATTGAGAATGCAGTGTGGAATAATAGAGGTGATCCTTGATCTGAAGGGTGCTCAGTAATGAAGTATAGGGAGTCCTGCTTACCTCTACCCTGTGGGTTGTTTCTCTTTGGTTGCTGATGGCAGGATCTGATGTGAAAGCTTTTGAAGAGTAAAACCAAAGATTCTTTTCCTGTATAGAATCTTTGGTAACACTAAAAGGTCATGCTGAATGATTTACTCTTGTTTGTACACATGTACAAGAACATGTTAGAGAATTTTTCTTTAGCGAGGAAGAAATGTGCACACACACCTGGCTGAAAGATTGTTCTGAGTGTGCAGTATTTTTGTGAATATCTTCTTTCATCACACATAAAGTTGATCGATTTGATTGGCTGAAGAAGATGAATGTATAACAGATTTAAGAACAACAGTGTACAGAATTACATGTTTTTAAAATCTATTTTTGTGTTCTACCTGTAATGTAACATGTTTTTTTCCTCACCTTACATTTTGTAGGAGATTTGTAATTCCATTAGTTTTGTTTGTTTTCTTGTCAGTATACATGGCTGCGGTGGCCCCCGTGCCTATGAGTGGTTCATACATTCATATATACACATATTAAATTATAGACGTAACATGCTTTCATACATCTTGCAGGCTTATTAGTACATTACCGTACATAATATTACAAATAATTTGAGGATCTGCAATGTAGGTATTTTGGCTATTTATGTACATAGCGTATGTTTTATTGTTTTGTAACACAATGTGTCAGCATTGCCCAAGGGTCGGTGGACTCCTATGTTTGTTGGTCAAAGCATAATATTTCCCCTTCATCATGACTCCAGAACATGACAGTGTAAATAGCTACTCTATGATATTCACGAATATTACACACATATCTACTGCTGATTTTTGAAAAGATGCATCATTTTCTTTCTTGTTGGTCATTTATCAGGCAAATATCTGTGTGTGTGACATTGGGGAGAGGTGGGCTTTTGAGGAGAGATCAGGGTGGGTTGTCTTTGGAAACCCCTATAGCCTTGTAATGCAAACAGGGAGGAAAGGGGGGGGGGGGGGTGTTCCATATTTCTACTATACTGCCATCCAAAGGCAGAGCGACTCTACTTCACATTTCAATATTTCGAGAAAAATGACCCCCCCCCCCCCCCCCCAAAACTTAAAATGATTAGCCTGTTTAAAGTTATAAATGCTTCTAAACATGGTAGGGCGGAAATGTAGATACACCACTCTGCCGCCGACAATGGGATTGAGATCAGCGGCTAACATAGCTTGATCACTTTAAAGACTACTTCTTCAAATGTAGATAGGTCATCCTGCCTTTGACACAAGAAGGATATGGGCAAGACTAGTCTAACAAACCAGTCAAACCAAAAACTTGGATTGTCACTGATACGTCGCTTTGCCTTGTAACGGCAGTGCAGTTGCAGAAATGTGGTGCTGACATATTTATTTTTATGCACTCGTTAATATTGTCACGGTGTTGGTAGCCTAGTGGTTAGGCCACCGAACTCGTAATCATGAGGTTGCGGGTTCGGGGGTTCCAGCCTCAGCTTGGTCCGACATTGTGTCTTTGAGAAAGGCACTTTACTCAAAATTCCCATTTTGCTTGGTCCTTTCAGAGATGGACGTTTAACTCAGAGGTCCCACCTCCTCTTAAATAACCTAATAGAGTTGATAGGGGCGTTAAATCTATACCATTTCACCATTTAAAAAAATATTATCACAAGTGGCATCTACCTGTTGCTGTTACTGTTGCCTTCCATCCTCCTCCAGGGAAGGATTGTCAGAGTTGTACTTGGATATATACAACTCATGCTCACCAGCCAAGACATGAACTGGCCATGTTACAAAAGGCAGCGTCTTCCTACCCTACACAGTAAGAGAAGGACCTCTTCATCTCAGAGGGAAAAATTAGATTGCTAACTCACTTAATGCCTTTTTAACACAAGACTTTTGTAGTGTCCATATATATTTGTGTGGGTAAAAAGTCAATTTGAGCTCCCCATTTTGAAAATAAGTGAAAAGCATTATGTCATTACAGCGATCCACGTGTGGCCATCCAGAGAGTGGAGACCGCGGATGTGCGTGGAAGGTCAATTCGGAAAAGGGGACTTAAGTTTAATTTTAACTATTCAAGCTGCTCTGTGCTGTTTATTCCGAAGTGAATCCATTCCTTCATTTTGTACCTTGACCTATTTGAATTTGAGTATGAGAAGCATATGGACACCTACCTCTACAGCCATTTAATCCTGGGGGGAAAAATGGGATGGGTAGACATAAATGACAGAAGGAAAGAAGAGACGTAGAGTAGTCCCGTGGTACCCTCCAGTGCAACCGACTGCCTACTTGGTGTTATCTATTTTTATTTTCCAAAAAAAAAAAAAATTTTTTTGGGGGGGGAGGTATTTTTTATTTATTTATTATTATAATAATTAATTATTTTTTTTTTAAAAATTTATTTTTTTTTGGGGGGGGGGGGGGGGGGGGGTAAGTTTTGGAGAAGGGGAAATGCGAGTGTTATTTTATCAGATGATGTTGATAAAATTTGGTGTACTTGTTCTGGTTCTAGCAAAGTCTGTTAATTCTGGATGGAGATGGCTTCTTTTTTGTGTGTTTGTTGACATCCTTATAAATAATATGTACTTAACAGAACCAACTTAATTGTGAGTTAATTATAAAGAATTCATCAAGACAATTGTCCTTTCAGAGCGACCGACCCTTGATGTTTTCTGGCTGTGTTGCTGGCACAGAAAAAGATTGCGCTGGATTTTTATGGTACTCTGAGATGCTTCTTGTACTTAATTGGGCGGTAGGCTTGATCAGTTCTGTTGTTTACATTCTCTACCCCTTGACCAGGTAAAAATTACATTTTCAACAGCTTGACCAGTTAGAATCAACATTTTTAACTGTCAAGCAGACATTCTCAAGTACTCATTAAAAAACCCCCAACACAAACAAAGACTCTATTGAGTAGGCTATCTTGGTTTTTCTGCTAGGACATTTCCATATCTCTCCAGGGTGGCCCTGACAGACGGGGTGGAAGCCAGCCTCCTAAATGATCTAAATTGTGTGGATGGGGGGTTCAAAGCATTTATCAACAGTTACAGTCAAATAACAGGTCTTGTGTTTTATGTGTGTGTACGTGTTCCTCTCGTGTTTTTGTGTGTGTGTGTGTGTGTACGTGTTCCTCTCGGGTTTTTGTGTGTGTGTGTGTGTGTGTACGTGTTCCTCTCGTGTTTTTGTGTGTGTGTGTGTGTACGTGTTCCTCTCGTGTTTTTGTATGTGTGTGTGTACGTGTTCCTCTCGTGTTTTTGTATGTGTGTGTGTGTGTACGTGTTCCTCTGATCTCGTGTTTTTGTATGTGTGTGTGTGTACGTGTTCCTCTCGTGTTTTTGTATGTGTGTGTGTGTACGTGTTCCTCTCGTGTTTTTGTGTGTGTGTGTGTGTACGTGTGTGTGTACGTGTGTGTGTGTACGTGTATGTGTATGTGTGTACGTGTGTGTACGTGTGTGTGTACGTGTGTACGTGTGTGTATGTGTGTGTACGTGTGTGTACGTGTTCCTCTCAACCAAGTAGACCTTCCTTGATCGAGACAGACTGCTCGATTTCTCGAGACCTGAAGGTGGAGAAAATAAAAATAATTTAAATGAAATTGTGTTGGTAGGGGTGTCAAAAGACTTGCATGTAATTTTTTTAACAGATGGTGAAAATTATCCAAATTGTGTCCTTGGTGGTGTAAAAAGATCTATTTTAAAACAGAAGGTGGAGACGGATGAGGTTTCCATCAACGTTTCCTTGTTCTTGTCTTTTGGCTATCAATCAAAATGTGGCTGCATCTTTAAACGTGGAAGGGCATTCAGATCAGAAAAAGTAACTCAGAAAAAGTAACTCTTAAATGCTCAATATATTTTTTTATTGTTGTAAGTTCTGTGAAGACACATATGTACCTTTTTTCTCATCTATTTGTTGGCAATTTTGTGCGCAAGTCAAATTGTTAATTTTGATTTTTTAAATTTCCTGCCTACGATGAAAATTTTGTTTTACTATCTAGCTAGTAGACATATCATGGTATTTATTTCTCGTCTTGTGTATTCCATCTGGAGGGACCGTACGCTTTTGCTTCCTGAACATTATGAGCTGACAACAGTCTTATTTTATGATATAATGACACCTACTTGTGTAGACTCCCTGTCAAACTCTTCCATTAAACCTGATCTTTGTTACTACAAACGCATTGTCTTCGTGATATTGTGTGTGCGTGTAAGTGTTCTTTGTTTTGTCTCTTGTGAAAATAAGGTTTTTAAATTTTTTTAATGTTTTATTTAGTTTAATTGATTAATTAATTAATTAATAAACTTACTTTGTTACTTAATTATCTTTTTATTTATCTATTTATTTATCTGTTTATCAATTTATGTATTTATTTATTTATTTATATATTTACTTATTTTTTCTTTTTTTCTTTCTTGGGGGGCATGGAGTCTCTTTAGGTTATATAGAGGTAGACCTAAAGTGATTGCCTTGTTGCACGAATGCTCTGGGTTCTGGGTTTGACCCTGGTTTTTGTGGGGATAGCAAGTGGTTGGAGGGTGTCATTGGTATGTTGTAGTTCATCACTCCCTCTTTTGGTTTGGCAAGGTCGAATTTTGGAGGTGGAGGTTGAATTCGGAGGTCCTGCCTCTTGAATAACCTTCCAACGTTGAAAGGGGTGTGAATCCTATACCACAACTATTATGTTCTATTGATGGTGGTCCAGCATATGTACAAATGTTTTAAACTAGTACAATCACCAAAATGCCAGTGTGGAGAGGCGGACCAATCTGTTGAACACATCCTTCAGCACTGCAAAACACACAGGGCCCTGAGACAGGAAACGTGGCCAACTCCACTGATGTTACAAGAGAAGCTATACGGGCCGCCAGATGAACTGAGCAGGACGGCCCAATTTATGACAGATACCAGACTTCAAGTGTGATGCGATCGAGAAGAAGAAGAAGATGGTGGTTTGGCTGCTTTGGACAATCCATCCATCGGATGGTTGGATGACGCCTCTTGTACTGCAGTACAGTAGTTGGTCCTTTTTCTTTATTTATTTGCGTTTTTTCTGTCTGTCTTACTTCTATTTTCTTACGCTAAATGACCAACTGCCCTTCTCTGTACACTAATAAACAGACATTCAAAATTTATCATCCATCTCGCAGGCGTCTGTGGTGATGTGCGGTTAGGAGTTTAATTGCTGTTGCAATCAGAAGACCGGAGTTGAATTCATAAGTGGGAAGAAACTTTTATCGAGTATCTCGGTCTGTCTGCTGGGAGGTTGCTTCCCTCTCAGCCCAGTTTGGCCCTGATAGACAGCGCCGGAAGCTTGCCTTCTATAGTGATCTAAATTGTGTTGATGGTGGCGTAAAAACACCTGCACTTATTGGATGGCCGGTGGGTGATCTGGTGTGGTTCGCTCCTTCTTTCCTTTCAAACATCTTTTATCCTTATCTTTCCACCTCCTTTATAGTGCTAGTTACTCTTGTAACGTTTCTATTCTTTGGCACTTATATTACTTTACTGTGTTGCAAGTGCCGTAAAACTCTTACTAGAACTAACAAAAAACAACTCCCCCCCCAAACCCCCTCCCCC
>NW_004797483.1:803035-804410 GCF_000002075.1 Aplysia californica | reverse complement strand
GGGGGGGGGTTTGGAGGAAAAAAAGAAAAAAGGGTTGGTGGGTTGGTTTCGGGTGAGTTGGGGCATTGCTCAGGGTATGTACATGTATAGGTCAAGGTCACGGATTTCGAGGAAACGGCGAGGCTTGTGTTATGACGGACGAGAAACAAACTATGCGGTCGAACCTGCTCTAAAGGCCACCTGCATAAGACAATTGCAGATACAAACGCCATGTCTCACTGCAACCCCCTCCCTACCACCCCCCCCCTTTCCTTTCTTTCCGTTATTTTGTTGTTGTTTTTTTCCCTCTTATAATTACATTGTCACTGAGACCGCACATTTTCTCCTCGAAAATGCGTGGTCGTCTTAACCCTATCCGTACGTCGTGTTTTACTATCGTACCCATACGACGTGGGGACCTTTGTGCCACCACTTTCGAAGAGGAAGTTTACTCGTTAATCCGATTCGTACGCTTTGCATAGCAGTCCGTCAAAATGATTTTTTGAGAAATACTGAAAGTTTCAAAGAGATCTTCGCCCTAGAAGTATTCTAAAATGTGAAGAAAACAACCTCGGGGGTGCAAAATGACCCCAGGGCATACGGATAGGGCTAAACAATTTGGACTGTAACCCCTTGTACGGAAAGAGACTTTCCAGCCACTGCCGTCTGTGGTGTTGGGATCGGGGGTGGGGGGTGGAGTTCAAAGTCTCAGACAAAAGACGTTGAGTTCGATTCCCACGCGGGGAAAAGTTTTATAGAGTATCTCCGTTTTTTGGTTTGGTTTGTATTGGGGGTTTTTTTCCTGAGTTTTTTTTCCGGAATTGTATTCTTTTTAGCCATTGTGCGCCCTATAGCAAGCAATATCGGAGCAGCCCGCCTCCCAAAATGACCGAAGTTGTGTCGAGGAGGGCGTATAACATCTACAAAAACAAAATACAATTAATACTTTCCAGCAACCATGCCAAAGTAACTATTCTGATTCTCAATGCACGTGTTTTTTTCAGGCAGAAAAAGGTCGTTTTCTGACAAGATCGTCCTGGTTCATAGTAACATTATAATATTCTCCTCTATTATTAGCTTTTAAAAGCTGCCCTTGTGCGGACTAGGGTTTCAACTAAATATATACATACACGTGACATTCATCTGTACAACAAAGACGCTGCCATTTATTATTAATTTTTTTGTAAAGAAAAAGTTTGTCACAAAATTTGAGGTAACTTAATAAATCATTTTAAAACACCTCAACAAACAAACAAACCAAAAACAAGTACAATAACATGCAAAATAAGAAATATATCTTGTTCACACACTCAGACATACAGACACACACGTTTCCACAAACACACTCTTACACACACACACACGTACACACACACACACACACACACACACACAC
>NW_004797483.1:800611-802246 GCF_000002075.1 Aplysia californica | reverse complement strand
CAATGAAAAGTTGACAAAACTTGTCTTGGGGGGAGGGGGGTGTCCTTACAAAGTTGACGTTAACCACGATGCTCTAAAAGGTTGGGGAAAGAAGAAAAGAAAAGAAGAAAAAAATATTATAGACCACATTTTTTGGCCTAAAAGTAACACAGATAAATTGGACCATACTATTTTCTTTTTGCCTAAAAACTAAAATTAACAGTTATCTCCCAATAGCACAGACAACGAGAAGCTGGATAAGAACAGGTTCTATCTAAATGTAGGCTGCATGTACGTTTTGGTTGACGTCAACTAGAAGGGGGTGGTGGTGGGAAAGATGACAGAAGATGACAAGGGGAGAGGGATCATTTTTGGCCAAATTTTAGCTCACGTCATAGGTGAACGATCCCTAAGTAAGAGCTCTACAGAAGTCAAAAAGACCTAATACTTAATGTGCTAAAAATTGTTTGAAATGCTACAAAATCGCCAAAACCGTCGCCGTGGGCAGATTGTGGTAGGGACTTTGTGCCAGTCGTGTGTGTAATACAGACAAAATCCAAATCACCAAAATATATAAACGGGCAAAAGCACCACCAAAATTAAAAATAGATCTTTCAAAATAAATAAATAATCGCAAGGTTTCTCTGTCAATGTAAACAGTAGTTTACCATTCCTAGAAACATGATTAAACTTGAATAATTGGGGAGGTGTGTGTGAGTGGGGGAGGGACTAGTAATAACTTTTAACAAATAAATATAAACTTGTGAACAGTAGAAAATATCTCTTACCAAAACTGAGAAAGCAAATCGAAAAGTGCATGGCCCAGAAAAAGTAATAGAAGAGGGGAAACGGTCAAAGTAAAATCGAATCATAGAACGTAGAGAACAAAACGTAATGAAACGAAAAAAATAAATTATAAAGTGATAGAGAACAGTGGCGGTGGGTGGGCCAAAACTTGGGTGGGGCTTAGGTTGCTTCTACTTCTTTACCACCAAATCGCAAGCAATAAGAACAAAACAGAGGTGGTTTTTCTATACTCACGGCCAGCCACGGCATTTTTGGGTGCCATTCAAACGAGAACAGTCACCTTTGTCTTCTATCTCTTTGTTCTACGTTAAATTTAAATTCTTCTGGACGATGGGGACGAAACCGTTTCACCTCCAAATTTCTCTAGATCTAATTAGTTTTCGTCAGATGGAAAAGTTGCCTCAAATGTGGTTTGATGTAATTGATAACTGATAAATCTCAGCGGTACACACACAAACATGTACACATAGCACTCCAAACATAATATACCGTCTATGAGCTAGGCCGTGTAGTCGCGGAAAGTACAACACACCTAACAAAGGTTCAAAGGGTGAATAGGTAACTGTGTCACTGGGGGAAAGTGTCTCGTAAACTTTCACCCCCTTGTCAGGGCTAGAAGAGCGTGAGCCGTCGCTGCAGGGTTATTATTTTCAAGTCTTCTACTTCTACCGTTTTACAAGAAGGGTTTCATTAAGAAGGGGTCGTGGGAACGGGCTCGTTCTTTTCTGAGCCCAAAAGACATATTTTGATGGGCTGTTAGGTAACTATAGTTGTAAGCGGTGACAACAGTGATTGGATAAACTGCCTATTTCGTTATTTTCATTTTGCTTTGGGATAGACTTGGGGGGG
>NW_004797483.1:796235-798841 GCF_000002075.1 Aplysia californica | reverse complement strand
GGGGGGGAGGGGGAGCATATGACTGGTTTGTTTCAGATTGCTCTCAGGTCTGCTGGGGTAATAGTTTAGATTATAAAGCGCATAGAGCTTTCTGTTGAGCTGGGATTTGCGCAATACAGATGCTATCTATTATTTATTATTACATGCTCATACACACTCTGACGGCTTTTCCCTTTGCCCACACAGCTGGCTTGGCCAAATACAGTTATAAGCAACCAGTTACAGTTTTCAAGCTTTTTTTTTTTGCTTCTGGTCTTCAAAAGTTACCAACAATTTGAAGAAAACTCAAAGCGCATTTATTTGTCTTGACTGAGTAATTTACATCAGAGAATCAGATGTCTACGTCACTGCTTGTTTCGTGAATCTCACAATTGTCTACGTCACAGATGTAGTCGTATAGTTCACTCATGTCCATGACATCTTCAGGGCAAGTTACTTCTGCTGGACTGTTTTCTTCAAAAAGACATGTCTTATCGAAATAAAAATATTTTAGGTCACTATCCGACTGAAAACAAAAACTAAGCTCCCCCTCCTTCATAGAACGCTTTTCTTTTTCGAAATCTTCTTCTTCAAGACTTTCCGGACAAGATGATTGAATCCAATTTTGCACAAACGTGTTGTCCTCTTTGAAAATCACTTCGGCGTTATTCATGAAATGGCTTACATCATGTATATTATTATCTTCTTGTGATGAGGTGAACGACGAAATGTTACTTATTTTATCTACAGAGGCACTGTCATTACCAATTTCAGGACGTTCGATACTGTCCAAAATAGGCTGTACTTTTTGGAAAGATTCACCATGTAGAGAACACAGAGAAGAACACGGGGAGAGATACTCGTTCTCGTTGAGACGGGAGCCGTTTTCCTGTGGCGGCTTTCTAATGTCTCGATCAAAAGACTGAAGGTAGCCATCTGGATCTGTGGCTGGTTCCGGCCAGACAGACGTTTCGGCGTACGGCAACATCCGGGTGGTGACGTTAGTGCGGACATGTATGCTGCAGACTGACTCATAAGAATGCACCACGCCACACAGAAACGGCTTAAGCTTCGTGGGTTTACGTTTTCTTACCACCATATAAACAATAATGGCAACGAAGGTGACGAAGGCAATTATACCCAAGGCAACGGTAGTCCAGAGAAATAAGTGGAGATAGAAGATTTCAGGGGGAGTAGATCGTAGGTCCCGTTGCCTGAACCCTGAAGTTACGCCGTTTCCAGACCGCACAACTAGCACTGAGGAGGTTTGGTAGCATCCAGTCACGTGGGCAGCAATGCACGTGCAGACATACTCTCCCCTGAGGCGGTGACGCGCTAAGAGTTTGACACGCTGTCCCAAAGAAGTGACGTTGACACGTGCAGTATGCTCACCATCATCTGCTTCACTTTCCACCCCCAGCCTCAGACATATGACGCTTGTAGAAGTCACGGCAGGCTGACCCCCTGTGACGTCACAGGCAAATTTTCCCGAGGTCGTGTTAGAGAGATTCACACTGCCGTTGAGAAGACGTCCTCTTGAATCAATGAACATCGGAGGGTCGGGCGGGGGCCAGCGAAGTTTAAGGACATATAAATCGTGTTTTATTTCGGGGTAGATTCTGTCTTTTCTCCTATTTGGCGACACTATGCATTTGATTTTTGCTTGATTCTGCTCTCTGTTCACTGAAATGTTTATAGTTGACTTGAAAAAACTCAATTTCCGATTATTTCCAAAAACGGCAAATCTTTTACTTCCTTTTTGCCCGACCACATCTTTCCCAATTCTCCAGTGGAATTGCGGCATGACGTTGTAGCCATCAGCTTCACATTCCAGGCGGACTTTGGCGTTGCTGGTGTGAGAGCACAGATCCACAGGCTTCTCGGGTCCTTTTATTCGGACAACGACTGCTGGGCGCTCGATGGTAATAACTCCGTCCACGTTGACCACAAGAGACGCGCTGTGGTTGGACTGAACGTCCGGCGACACCACCACTGTGTAGACGTAGCTCCCGGTCTTCGTTACCAGTAGGTCCATGGAACAAGACTCGCGGAAGTATCGTTCTTCCTCACTGTTGTAGAACCGAGCCGTCGACTCGTAGACAGTGGCGGCCTCCGGTCTGAGAACAGGAGGGGTCCCTGGGAAAGGGGTATGCTCAATGACCTGACACTGGAGCCCTGGGAAGATCCGACCCACCGTGCAGGATATTCGGACACTGTTCTTGTCCATTTTACGCGCATTGCACTCGGCATTTTCGGGTTTTTGGTAAACCTCTAGGCGACATGATCGAAGCTGAGTAAAGTTTGTTCCGTTTCTGTTGGAGTGGCCACAGGTGATAGTGATGTCACGGTGTACCCCGGTCACGGGGTGTATAGTCAGCCGACTGGTCACTTTGCCGGAAGAGTTTCTAAAATAAGAAACTGTCGTATTGTTGCCTAAGTCATAGCACTGCTGGGTTCCGTGGTGGCATATCAGCGAGGCAGACTGACCTGCCGAATAGTTTAGCTTCCACACGAAGTCTCTGCCCTCCAAAAAGAAAATAAAACCCCTCAAAAATAATGTCGTTAAACAAAATGAGAAAAAGAATAGTTTGCTGGGGTCTCTTCCGACTAACAGACCACACCCATCT